>NW_007510495.1:0-248 GCF_000475195.1 Diaphorina citri
ACGTGATGGTAGTGTGTTTCTACCTTTTTAGACTCATTGAGGGGTCCAAGCCCCTGTAGCATCATTTCTTTGGCAACAGGTAACTTTTAAAAATTTACAATAAAAAGTTCACCTGGTCCTGATCTGTCATAATCATGAGACGACCATATCGGAGTGTTTTCATGTCTTCGACTGTGGTGTACTTCTTGGAATACTGCAGACCGAGAATCTTCACCAGGTTGTTGATTTCAGCATTCTCCAAGATCTGA
>NW_007510496.1:0-248 GCF_000475195.1 Diaphorina citri
CAGTACTGCTATCAGCCATGACATTTATCTTATTTCTTCCCTTTTTCTCGTGTTTGGATGGAGTCGGCGTTTTTCGTCAGCCTCTCAATCAGCCCTTGACACATCTTAAATGATAGCAAGAAATCTATGAGGAACACATTTCTATAAATTCAAATACAGAAAAATAAACAATTACTTAAAATCGATATTGTGAAATTGAAATGAACTGATATCGGTTTTTATTTCGCCGGGACTATCAGAAGCTTTAA
>NW_007510497.1:0-248 GCF_000475195.1 Diaphorina citri
TATTGGAACCATTGAATGTTGTTCTTCACATAATTGCAGCAACTTCTAGGTTAAGATTTGCATAGGCTTCTCATCGCATCGCTTGCAGACATTGGAAGAACACCCATGGACCATAGTAATCGCTCAAACTCAACGCGGTTTCGTAATTGTAGGGTAATTTTATGTAATTTTGCACATTTTGCATTTGAAATATCAGCCTGAGGGGCGTTGTGTGGTCTCCAAGAGTTCCCCAGAGGTGAGATAGTCTC
>NW_007510498.1:0-248 GCF_000475195.1 Diaphorina citri
CGACAAAATCCTGGATACGGCCCGGGGCGCAAAAAGTGATGTACCGGGGGGGTGGATGTTCCCAATTTTCGGAGCCTGGCCTGCAGTAAGGGAGAAAAACGAAACTCGAGGGGGAAGGCTGGCCCCCTCGGCCCTGTCCCCTAAATACTGCCCTGTTTGTTCTGTCTGCTCGAGGGGGATCTAAAAATAAAGAATTCTCTCCAAATCCGTTCAGAATTGATATTTTACGAACAAAGAAGAAGGCGGAG
>NW_007510499.1:0-248 GCF_000475195.1 Diaphorina citri
CTCTCTCCCTTCTTCTCCTGGCTCTAGGCTCTCTCCCTCCTTCTCCTGGCTCTAGGCTCTCTCCCTTCTTCTTCTTCTCCTGGCTCTAGGCTCTCTCCCTTCTCGTTTCTTTAGGCTCTCTCCCATTTTTCCTCTCTCCCTTTCCCTCCTCCTCTCCCCTCTCTCTCTCCCTCCCCCTCTCTCTTTCGTTGAGAGGAGCTCACCTCTAAATCTAAATAAGCTAGCTTGGAACCCTTATAGTGGGGTAT
>NW_007510500.1:0-248 GCF_000475195.1 Diaphorina citri
TTGTCGAAGGTGGGATTCGAACCCGGGACCTTCTGCATGGCAAGCAAGCGCGTTACCACTGGACCAACCGTGCTCTATGTATACTCTGAGAATTACACCTACATGTTATGTATACTCGTATTCAGATTACATGTTTACTGTGAGATCAGCAATCAGCAGGCAGTCAGGTGGGTAGAGAAGATTATGAAGCAGGTATACGGGAGTCAGCATTTAGTATAGTCAATAGTAAGGAGATCTTATCAGATGTC
>NW_007510501.1:0-248 GCF_000475195.1 Diaphorina citri
TCATTATTTATACTCTGTGTTACCAATGTATTTGGTATTTAATTTAACAAGTAAACCTTTAGAAATTTAATTAGTGTTTTATTTTAAACTTAATCAGATTACTATCATAAAATAATTATGAATTAGCCTAATTTACATAGGTACGATTAAAATGTATAGTATAACCTAACTTGATTACGGTGTTAAATGAAATGATTGTTTATTAATGGAATTTAAGGGAAACATGAATTGTTCAACAGTATATCTTT
>NW_007510502.1:0-248 GCF_000475195.1 Diaphorina citri
GCGCTACCCTCCAAGTAGTTCAAATTAACTAGGCTGACCCCCAGATTTTCGTTTACTGCTTACAGCCCCTAGGTTATTTTTCATGCTTAAGTGCTGCTCTTAAGCTTGAAGCCAAAGTGCATCTGAACAATGAAACTCTACACTTGTCTCATGTACGGAATTCCACACTGTTGCACGCGTACGATAATTCATGACAAGAAATGTGACCCTCATGGAATGCCACGGGGGGAGAAATGTTGAGTAGATGA
>NW_007510503.1:0-248 GCF_000475195.1 Diaphorina citri
CTTGACCCCGTCGGGAATCGAACCCGGGTCTCCCGCGTGCAAGGCGAGTGCAGTGACCACTACGCCATGGGAGCTGACTTAGATCCTATTTTTCTTTTCCTTATACCTATAGGGACCCATTTTCAATGCCATCTTCCTGGTAATGCTTGTGGCATTACAAAGGGAAAGGTAGGTACCTACTTCTATTGTATGCATACACATTGCCTCTGCGTTTATTGTACAAAGTTTTCCGTGTACAAAAAAACTCC
>NW_007510504.1:0-247 GCF_000475195.1 Diaphorina citri
TCAACAAATAATTTCAAATCTCCAGATGCACTCAATAAAGAACTGACTAAAGCTATCCTCTTAGCAGCGAAAAAGACAATACCGCGGGGCCGTATGGCTAAATTTAAGAACTTCTGGACAAAGAAACTTTCAGTCCTAAAAACCAAAAGGAACAAATCCAGGAAGACTGCAGAAAGACTCAAAACCAGAGAAGCTGTTATGGAATGGAGGAAAAACGCAGCGATTCTAAAGAAGGAAATAAATAACT
>NW_007510505.1:0-247 GCF_000475195.1 Diaphorina citri
GGATACTTGTTTCAAGTCTAAATAGCACAAATGTATTGCAATTTTTGTTATAGTAGGTACAATCATAGGTAATATACTATTTATCTTTGGAACTAACAGAAAAATGAAAAGAAGAATGAATAAGAAAAGTCAAAATGTTGGTTTATTGGAAATGAATGTAAGAGTTATAATAATATGAACATGGTTTCTTCTGAGAGTCCTTGTGCTCAGTTTTGACTATGCCCTTTTTGGCAGCTTGAGACCCAAA
>NW_007510506.1:0-247 GCF_000475195.1 Diaphorina citri
CAATTTTTATTCGCTGATCCTGTTGATCCAAAGAGCATTTTTCGTAACCCAATTCATAACACGCCTTATCATAATGATTCTGATGGTGTTTGTTATTTCTCTTCTAGAATCCAGAAATACCTACAAGAAGACTTCTGTTAGGTTGGTATTTTGTTCAAACTTCATTTTTGTACGAATCAGCACTTTCTCATTTTCCTCCCCCCGAAAAAAACTTTCTCACAGCAAGCAAAGCTGAGAGAAAAACAAA
>NW_007510507.1:0-247 GCF_000475195.1 Diaphorina citri
AATTGATATTTTCCTGCTTTTGGAAGAAGAATCTTTTTATTTAACTAAAAATTGGAAATGACCGAGGTTGTCTATTCTAATTTGACTCTAAGAAACATGAAGGGATGTATTTCAATATCATATTACACTTCCTAATTTCTCACTTTCTTTAGCATAATGTTTTATGCTAAAAAAACATATTTGGAATTAAGAACAATAACTCTTCGTTTTTAATTATTCTCAGACGGAACTCCTTGTCCTTAACCTT
>NW_007510508.1:0-247 GCF_000475195.1 Diaphorina citri
TTCAAACCATAAGTCTGACGAGTATCTTTTTACCACAAAGTTATTTTCTAGTTTCATAACAATAAACAATTATTATTTCATACACGATTCCATAAGCGTTGTAGGGTAATTATTGTCATAGTAGAGA
Source organism: Diaphorina citri (assembly GCF_000475195.1). NCBI lineage: Eukaryota > Metazoa > Arthropoda > Insecta > Hemiptera > Psyllidae > Diaphorina > Diaphorina citri. The sequence goes on from NW_007510508.1 coordinate 128, forward strand.
GAGAGAGGCAAGACAGAAGCAATTGTGATAATGGTGTGAGTAAAAAACAGTAAAAAGAAGTTACTTAAGTACTTAAAATTCAAAGCAAGTTGTCAGGTTGTCAAGTTTTCTTAGTTTTTT
>NW_007510509.1:0-247 GCF_000475195.1 Diaphorina citri
TATGAGTATTCATAAGAGGGGAACCTACCTACTTGTATATTTTTTATGGGGAAGTAATGAATAAACACAAGGTAGGTAGGTAGATCTTCTTCTTCTTCTTCTTCTTCTTCGCCTTTTCCCATGTTCAGATGAGGTCGGCGTTTGTCGTCGGCCTCAAAATCAGCTTTAAAGTGATCGCTTTGAGGCCAACTGGTGTTGGCTAAACAAACTTTTCCGAGTGGGATGCCCTTCGCACTCAACCTTAGCT
>NW_007510510.1:0-247 GCF_000475195.1 Diaphorina citri
AAATGAAATCAAAACGTAAGCTATTACCTCTGTGTGACCATATTTATTCGAGACAACTTGCTACGAACAATTCATCTACGTTTGAAGTGAGTAATAATAAGTTGGTAATTTGGAAAGAAAACCGGGTTACTTTCTGTATACTTTGTTAAAAATCTATAATGGCTTTCACATGAACGGTTAATAGTATTATTTCTAATTGTTTTAATTATTTATTAATCAATGTTTTTTTTCTATATCTTTATCAATT
>NW_007510511.1:0-247 GCF_000475195.1 Diaphorina citri
AATAATATTTTTATTATTATTAAAAAAACACTTCGTTTCTCAGGTGTCCTACAATCTAGACTACTCTCTTCACATTGACAACATAGGTGATCCTGTCAGAATTCAGATTGTAGTCAATGTAGTGGAGCCTAGTGTAGTAGTTACCAGAAGGAAGCTGGATTTTGGTTTACGTCATCCTTACACACAAGAGGAAGGACTTACCTGTGAACTACAGAACAGAAATCCGTTCCCTGTGGAGATTCTGTTT
>NW_007510512.1:0-247 GCF_000475195.1 Diaphorina citri
ATATCTGGGATGACGTGAAGTGATTCATCATTCTCAGTCTCAGTTTTCCCATTTGGACTACGTGCTTTAGACCGCACATATATAATATGTATGGTATTATCAAGCGCACAGCTAAATGCTAATAATTCTACAGAGATATATGTGTACATACATATATGAATATTCCTCCATAATGAATCAGAATGGTTCCCGGAATTTCATATTGAATACCACATGTACTTACAGTCTGAATATCTAATGTTGCTTG
>NW_007510513.1:0-247 GCF_000475195.1 Diaphorina citri
GTACATAGTAGCCTACTGCTGGAGTAAAGGGACTTTTCAGTCCTATGCGAGCAGTATAAATAAGCACTATTATTATTACCTTTAAGGGAAAATCCCATGTTACTTTTAAGACAAACATTGGAACTTTATTTTTCTAAGTGGTAAGTGGTCAAGGCACAAATGACACATTCATCTAGCCGTTTATTTATCACCCAGGCTGATTGATTCGAGAGGTGCCCCACTTCTCAATGTAATTATAACAGCACCG
>NW_007510514.1:0-247 GCF_000475195.1 Diaphorina citri
ATACCTCGGCTGGGATTGAACCCACGCCCTCCTGTTTACCAGGCGAGCGCCTTGACCACTACACCACCGAGGCAATAAGACATCAGTTGTTACAGGTACAGTCAAATGTAAAAAAAAACTCGAAAATCTCTGAAATGATTTCTTGGTTGGTACAAAACCTCAACATTCGTACCTCTAAAGTTTCCTTCTGTTCAATCATAGCTTTGATGTTGTTTATCTTGGTACTGAGTTCAGATCTCAAGTATTC
>NW_007510515.1:0-247 GCF_000475195.1 Diaphorina citri
TTATTTATTTGATTCGTCCTTGATTTGTTTGAATTTCCATCTTTGGAAGAATTCAGAGTTCAATCGACGCGACGTTCATATGAAAACTGTAGCTCAAGCAACGTTCATATCAAAACTGTAGCTCAAGCAACGTTCATATCAAAACTATAGCTCAGGCAACATTCATATTAAAACTGTAGCTCAAGCAACGTTCATATCAAAACTGTAGCTCAAGCAACGTTCATATCAAAACTGTAGCTCAAGCAAC
>NW_007510516.1:0-247 GCF_000475195.1 Diaphorina citri
TCTCCATCATGGCGGCGGTGAAGAAGTTGCTGGCGTTGTTGTTTTCGGAGTCCATCTCTGAGTACATGCGGAGAGGCGTCCGTAGGAAGTGCTGCTCCATTAACATCATCTCCATAGGATCCCTGCAAGCAGAAGAGGGAAGGGGTGGTTAGAAAACGAGATAAGCAAAAGAAGAGTTCATGTTTCAAAATGAGTTCGTTGACAAAGAAAAAAAAAACACTTTCAGAAAACACGTCCTAAAAACAGA
>NW_007510517.1:0-247 GCF_000475195.1 Diaphorina citri
GAAGATTGGCAGTGGTCGACCAATTTGGGCAATTTTTATTATATTCATAATCCATATTTGCTCGCATATTTCTATTTCTTATGAAGTTATGAGGTAGGTAGCTCCTAAATCTCACCAGGATTTGAATGATTGAACATGCTATAAATATTACCATCTCGAATAGCTTTTGAATCAAATTGAAAGTTCCTAATCATTGGGAATGCTGAGCTATTCTTTGCCGTCCCAAATACACTCCTGATGACATTGA
>NW_007510518.1:0-247 GCF_000475195.1 Diaphorina citri
AAAATTTAACACCATCAGATCGGATGCTCCAATTAATGGGCTCTTTTTTTATCTGCATTTTGGAGGCCCTATACAGGGTCAACCGTAAGTCTAATAGTGTTAGAAGTTGCACCATTCGATTTGGCGTTAAAAATCACATAGGATTGACTATTCACATGCTTATTTGTCAGTAGTAGAGATGCGACTTTTGACTCATCTTTGGGATTGAATCCCAACTGAGCTACTCAGTAAAAGGAACTACTCTTTT
>NW_007510519.1:0-247 GCF_000475195.1 Diaphorina citri
CGATTCCTGCCCAGGGTGGATTTTATCCTGAACGGATAATGTTCGTTCTCGGAACGGCTAGCTTTCTTTTGTCGTGTCTTCCTTCTCTCTTCGGGGAGGATAAGTAAGGGACGCCAGGAAAGTTTTTTTTAAGCAAAGCCCTATAGCCCGAATTTTTCATTCACAGGAATCTAACACCCGTATTTATGAACAAATATAAGGATGTCCTTTGCAGTCGAGCAAGTGCTGAGCACAGGATTGCAATAAT
>NW_007510520.1:0-247 GCF_000475195.1 Diaphorina citri
GACTGAAAAGTCCCTTTACTCCCGCAGTATACTCAAGAGCTTTTGAAACAATCATCTAGTGTGCTCAGATTCTCAGAATAGATATCGAACGAGAATACAATAACATTAACTAGATTGGTCCAAATATCTACGAGTATGATCTTCAGCAAGTTTTGTTGAATGTTTGATGATATTGCTCCATAAAAATGTCAAAATTTTGAAAGCTTCACAAAGTTCACATTTTCCAGCTAAAATAGGCAATGTTTTA
>NW_007510521.1:0-247 GCF_000475195.1 Diaphorina citri
AGAAAAACGATCCGAGATTTAGAACTAAGGAGGGTTGTACGCGCAAGCTTTACTGGACAAGGGGTTTTGCTCTAAAATCGACCCAAAAAAGGGTGACCGAACCCTGCTCCGTTTTGGATGGCATTGAATTTTGAATTTCTCAGAGCTCTATACTGATGGTCCTCTTTGGTTTTCGACCGACTGTCCTTTACGGGCGAAACGGCCATTGCAACGCATGGAAAACATTTGAAATGATTTCTCCACCCTG
>NW_007510522.1:0-247 GCF_000475195.1 Diaphorina citri
CTTGCCAGGACCGTCCTCAGTGACGGCGAAACCTCTTCTTTGCCGGCATTTACAGAAGTCATCAAAAGCCTCACAAATCTTTGGGAATGATCTCTTTTCTGAATGAGGAATTATCTTTTTTCATCAGTAAAAGCTCTATAAAAACGGGATGGATGTTGAGGGTTCTGTTCACGAAATTGAAATATTTCGTGATATATGAAACAGCTGATACGACGCCACGTGACGGACACCAGCGTATCAGACAGAT
>NW_007510523.1:0-247 GCF_000475195.1 Diaphorina citri
GAGATACAATGGGAAAGAGAAGAGTTAAATTCTATGGACATCTGAAGAGAATGAATGAAGGCAGGCTAACAAAGCAATGATTTGATTATTTTGATAAGAATCCAAACACGACACTTACCTGGTTCAGAGAAACGAAGAAAGACCTTGACGAAATGGAAATCACAGGAGAGCTAATCTTATATTATAAGAACAAGATCCATTCACTCATTCACATTTCACACACTGATCGCTCTATCTCGAGAACCAC
>NW_007510524.1:0-247 GCF_000475195.1 Diaphorina citri
TCTGTTAAAAAAAAAAAAAAAAAAAATCTGTTTGAGATAAAATTCGCCCCAACAAGGAATCGAAAAAGTTAATCTGAGGAGGCGGGTATCTCTTGTCATAAAATGGATAAAATAAATAGTCAAATCAAATCCCTATAAAACCGACGGCTAAACATTTACTCTTGTTCATTTTCAGGAGTGGTCTGCTCAACTTCTGTGCAGTGGCGTTGGCATTGAATGATCTTGGTTATAGAGCTGTAGGCATCCG
>NW_007510525.1:0-247 GCF_000475195.1 Diaphorina citri
ACAGCTTCAATGCAGGAATAGGTGACACGACAGGGTTGAAGGCGAAAAAAATACAACGTTCAGGTAAGTTGGTAAGGATATCAAGATTATCAAGCCTTCTCTAACGTTCATGTAGAAATCCGGTACGTTTTTGAGAGTCTGATACAGTCTTATACATTTGAAAAAAAGAAAAAAAAAATCGTCCCCTTCCATCACCAAAATAACCAAATTAATCGAATCAGAAAGCTGTGTAGAGAGGTGAAATGAC
>NW_007510526.1:0-247 GCF_000475195.1 Diaphorina citri
AAAATCTGATTTTTCCTATATTATCTGTCTAGAATTTGAAATTTATTTTTAGAATGAGGTAGTCCTCCTTCCTGAGTACCTAGATATACTCAGTATAGTGTACCAACGTGCAGAATTTATTTAAACATTTAACTGGTATCTTATGAGGTAAAATTTACAGCTCTAGACATCGTACTAGTAGACCTTTACTTCGTTCGGTCAAAAATTAGTTAAATTTATTGACAAAGGTGAGAATCGAACCTGTAAC
>NW_007510527.1:0-247 GCF_000475195.1 Diaphorina citri
ACAATAATAAACCTTGTGCCATGTTGCTTTGTTGCTTATACATACAGTCTATACCTACCTATGTTGTCAAGTCTACAAAACTATTGGCCTGTTAGTTCTGCTATATGTTTTTTGCATGCAAGTCTACTCTTAAATTAGGGACCCATTCATTATAGTTGAAGAGCTCCATAGGACTATTGGCCTGTTAGTTCTGCTATATGTTTTTTGCATGCAAGTCTACTCTTAAATTAGGGACCCATTCATTATA
>NW_007510528.1:0-247 GCF_000475195.1 Diaphorina citri
CATAGTGCAAGCCTAGTGTGATACCCACTCGGGCACGGAGGTTGTTTGATTTTCCGTAATATTTTTAATTCTGTACCTAGTGCTATGTAGGTACTACGTACATTGTGAGGTCATTTAGCATAAAGTTCGCCTTCTGGCGGGAATCGAACTCTCACCTTGCAAATTTCTCTAGAACTTGGTGACTGTCCGGTACTGATATTCAAATCTTGAAGCAGCTTATCAATTTTCTGCTCCTCATGATGGTGGG
>NW_007510529.1:0-247 GCF_000475195.1 Diaphorina citri
TGCCAGTTGAAGCCGTTGGTTCGTTACTTAGTTCATGCTCTTCAGTTTATTCCTCAAATTTTCATAGATTTACCCATTAGATCTTCACGAAAGACTCCTCTAAAGGTAATCGGAAACTAAACCATAAATTTCCTCACTCACTCAAAGCGTTAAGATACGAGTAGATCCATTTACCTGTGATAACCTCCTTGCGCATGTTGGGAAAGATCTTCATGTCCACAATCGAAGTCGTGACGCCCTCTAGCGT
>NW_007510530.1:0-247 GCF_000475195.1 Diaphorina citri
TGTGTTTGTCTAATTGCTAATTGTCTCCTTTTGTCTCCACTGTCCACTTTGAAAATTTGCAATACTTCCGAGAGGTCTGTTGGTCTGTATGAAATACAATGTTTCTGGATCCTGATGCCTTCCACAAAGGTCGAGTTTTACCACCGTGGATTTTCTCAGGATTGAGTTCAGTCCGAGGTTGACTTGGCTATTAAGTATAGGGAAATCCTACTGCTAAGTACTTATTTGAAGATCTTACAGAATTTGG
>NW_007510531.1:0-247 GCF_000475195.1 Diaphorina citri
GGAGATAACTCCCTTCACGCATTGTGCTGGTAGAGATTGTAGCATTATAAAAAGGTACCTAATATCAAACCTATTTATGGGATCACATAAAAACCCCATCAGGGCTGAATCTACTAAGATCCTATCGGGACCACTAAACTCACTAGAGGCACCTGATATTTCACAACCTATACGTCTTTAGTCACGTGCCTGTCGAATACATTGTACACAGTCTGAGGTTCGATTCTACCCTAGGACATTATTTACG
>NW_007510532.1:0-247 GCF_000475195.1 Diaphorina citri
GCCCTTCTGTTCACTAGACGAGCGTTTTGAACACTACTGCTACTCCACCGATGACGAAGTATGTATCCATGTCCTAATACCTAATATACTTGTACTTATAGGTTGTACTTGAAGTACAACCGCAATACAGTGAATGTACTCTGCAGTCCCGATCTTCAGCAAAAGGCAGTCTTCATGGAAAACCAAGTCCCCATTTGTGACATTACACGATGTACAAAATAAGCGGTACCCCATTTGTCTCCTTGCT
>NW_007510533.1:0-247 GCF_000475195.1 Diaphorina citri
AAGAAGCTTAACTTTTGTTTTGTATTTGATTCAATTTGATGCACAGAGAATTTCAGAGTTTAAAATACACATAATAAATTTAATGTGGGTACTCTAGGTATTATAAATTTGATAAATAAATATTTCTTAGGATAATAAATACACACTCTGCTAGAATAGAAAAATTATGTTATGGTTGTAAAATATTGCATACTGACTACCTACTCAATTGGATTTATAACACATAAATAGGGTAGGTGCATCCTAC
>NW_007510534.1:0-247 GCF_000475195.1 Diaphorina citri
ATGCCTTTGAGGTCACTCACCCTGGAAAAGTTGGAGAAAATGCAACAAGATGCCGAAAAGAAAGTGAAATCCAACAGACTGTCCACGGCTAGTGTAAACAGCAAATGAAAGGAAGCTTTTTGAATTACAGTGTATGCAGAGTTTTTTTGTGAACAAGTAGGTAAGTAGGTATGTCACATACCAAAAAGTAGTTGAAAGATTCTATACCTATTGAGTACCTAAGTAATTTTATTATGATTCTTTTTAA
>NW_007510535.1:0-247 GCF_000475195.1 Diaphorina citri
ATTTTTTTTTCATGTGTGCAACGTCAGCTTTGACACTCCAATCAGTGTTTAGCTAATTAACTAATCAAGTAATCATCCTACAACTTCTACTAATTGCACGGAGGTACATAGACATACTATAGTTTGCATTTCCAATATTTACACTCTCAAATTAGTAGGTAGAGGTAGGTACCTATTTGCTTATTAGGCTTAGGTATTTGCAGGATTTGCCCTTGACAGAGATTTTATTTGCTCTTTTTATCTATTT
>NW_007510536.1:0-247 GCF_000475195.1 Diaphorina citri
CGTTTTAGTCTCAATATTTTTTTTAATTTTTATAGTTTTTTCTGAGGTAATAAAAAAAAATCATGAGAATCACCAATTACCTATGTGTGTAAAAGACATTTTTTTGTTTGCAGTTTATCTGTTTGCTTTTTACAATGTTACATGTGACTCTGAAATAGTTGGTCCGACTTGGAAAAATTGAAAGTTGAGGGGAAAATTTGCAACACAAATAAATAAAGTCTGCCTCAATAACTGCCTGAGTGAGGTC
>NW_007510537.1:0-247 GCF_000475195.1 Diaphorina citri
AAAATCCAAGTTCAAATTCATGTCCTTCTTCTTTGTCTTTGTCTTTTTCTTTGTCGTCTTCTTCTTCATCTTCGTCTTCTTCTTTTCAATCTCAAATAAGAGTGAAATTGTATATGTATAAGGAGAGGTGTAACTTTTTTTTTGCTCAGCCATACTCCTTTTGAAGCTATTAGTGGTAGAAATGCCTTGGCCTCTTTAGTTTCTCCCATTGGTAATTTTTTAATCACTAAAAATATTTCCCTCACAC
>NW_007510538.1:0-247 GCF_000475195.1 Diaphorina citri
CTGTGTCATCGCTGTTATTTAGAGTGCGATTCATATGATCCAAGTGAATTTGGGATTTCCTACTGGGCCCCAGTTTTTCATAGTCTTTTACAACGTCTATAAAATAGCTCTCGCCCCGAACTTCGCTGCGGGAAAAATATTTCATTAGGGATCGGTCAGGGAATCCTGGAGGTCTAGCTGGGTTACTTTAAACAGGGATTAGACCAGCTTAATTTCGCTGGTTAACAGGGAACATTGCCAAAACTTG
>NW_007510539.1:0-247 GCF_000475195.1 Diaphorina citri
ACGAACATTATACCATCAGGATAAAATCCGCCCCGAGCGGGAATCGAACCCGCGGCCTAGCGCTTACAAGGCAGACGCGCCACCAACCAAGCTAACTAGGCTGGCTCTATACATATTCTTATATCATTTATTTTGTTTCCAGATATTCTACACAAACAACTCAACACAGGAGGATGTCAGTATAATCTCTGGCTTTGACATCTTACTCAACGGGACACCTACAATGAAATGTGTCAGCACGGGACTA
>NW_007510540.1:0-247 GCF_000475195.1 Diaphorina citri
GTAGATGTTGTCGCCGAAACAGGCCACCTCACCTAGGGGGAAGAGGAAATTCATATGAATAAAATGAACTATAAAGAGGTTTTTTCAGTTAAAAAAAGAGGTGCTCTATTAAACGGTTAGGTATTGGAACAACTTGTTCTAAGCTGACAGTCTTAATAAAGCACGACTTAAACTTATAACCCACAGGTTAGGGTTACAGGAGAGGCTTAGCCAATCCGCTCTGGCAATCGGTAAGCAATCAATTGCC
>NW_007510541.1:0-247 GCF_000475195.1 Diaphorina citri
AAATTACAAAATTTCCAACAGTCATTATTACATTTAGAGTTTTTATGATTTATTTTCATTAGACAATAGACACATTCATTGGGGGACTGACTGGGGGACTTTGAACAGGGAGAATACCAGCCTGGTATTTCCCTTGCTAAAGAGTAACCTTTAAGGAGGGGAAAATTTTCAGACTGCCAAACCAAAAATATGCACATAATAATTATGCAATACGAAGTACATACAAACAATAGTAGTTTTACTGGTT
>NW_007510542.1:0-247 GCF_000475195.1 Diaphorina citri
AGGAAAATCCTCGATTAATCTCAATCCTTAGATAAATACATACGTAAATCCTTTATCGTACTCTGACGTAATTTACTGGACGAAACATTTCTCTAGAAATGTGGCGAAGGAGTTCTGCATTGATTAATTTCTTTCAAATTTCACCCTTGTGGTTTTTCGGTTGTTTTAATACAAATCACGGTGGACGTTGGTTAATGATGGTGGATCTGAGCAGATGACCACCGACTTCATTAGACCTGCTGAATTC
>NW_007510543.1:0-247 GCF_000475195.1 Diaphorina citri
ACTTCTGCATGGCAACTTAGGGCATTATCGCAGGACCAATCGTTCCCCTAAATTACAAAGTATTTTGTATTCCAATATTTATATCCTGTCCTCTTTAGATTGTTCAAGTGAGAGTTGTACACCGTCAAATCTCGCGACTCCTCTCGGCGAGTGAACAAGAGGAATTCAAAACCAAGTCCAGCTTTGACACGTTTTTTGGTGAGTATTTTGTTTGAACCGAGCAATGGGTGGTTTTAGAATATTCGAC
>NW_007510544.1:0-247 GCF_000475195.1 Diaphorina citri
TAAAGCTTACATAGAGAAAATGAGAAAATATCAAGACCTGAAACATAAAATAACTCAAATATATAAATTGTCATCCGTTTCAATCATACCGATTGTCATAAGCTCAAATGGATTGGTTCATAAGGACACAAAGCGAGGATTAGAAGAATGTGGGCTGGAAAACATTGACCATCTTATTGAAACCTGCCAAAAATCAGTCCTAATATCGACAACATCCATCATCAGAAAATGTCTCAACATGAACTAA
>NW_007510545.1:0-247 GCF_000475195.1 Diaphorina citri
GTTCCCTCTATCAAACCTCTTAAAAAGAAACTTTTAAATTTTGGATTAAAATTTAGCCAATCAGAATGAGGGTCCGAGTTTTAACTTAGATTTTGGTCTGAGGCATGGGTTCTCCAGTTCACTGAACCGGATAAACATTATGCTATATGGTCAGCTCCCATGGTGTAGCGGTCACTGCGCTCGCCTTGCACGCGGGAGACCCGGGTTCGATTCCCGGCGGGGTCAAGAAATGATTGATTCCGTGACT
>NW_007510546.1:0-247 GCF_000475195.1 Diaphorina citri
GCACTCAACCTTTACTATTTCTTTAGCAAGGGAACTCGAGAAAACATCCAATACTTATCAAAATTTCTCTTTCTCTCTGTTACTCCAGGGAGCAGGTATTGGAAGAAGAGAGAGAACGTCTTCTTGAAGCTCAGGAGAATCTGGTGCATTGAACTCCCCCAATACACAGAACCTCCTATTCTATCTAACTGTATGTAATATTATGGGACCCTATGTTCTGTAAGTAGTTTTGAATTTATCTAATGAC
>NW_007510547.1:0-247 GCF_000475195.1 Diaphorina citri
TCAATGATAAAACAAACTTGACACACATACACATGGTGTTTCCTTGTGTCTGAATAAATACAAGTTGCTGTTGTAATAAAATCAGGTTCCACTGAACAAGTTTCATTCCTAGCTGTCAGATCACTAATGCTAGCAGAATGGCATTTATGATGAAAAAGAAGAGATACACATTCACTGTGGAACTCATTGTAGAAGACTTGAATGCTGTTCCATTTGTAAATGCTGTACTGTTTGTTAAGGTAAGACT
>NW_007510548.1:0-247 GCF_000475195.1 Diaphorina citri
AAATTTAGCGTAGTTTATCAAGCGAGGAAGGACATTTGTGACAAGCATTTAATGCTCAACACAATTAAAATTCCTTTTCCTTTTCTCTTCAATCTCCTCCAGACATTCGGCGGGAAGATCTACAAGGAACTAGTCTGGATCATTCCCATCCTGGTGGCCATGTCCACGTTTGGAGGTGTCAATGGCATCCTGTTCACCTCCGCTCGTCTCTTCCTGACTGGATCTCAGGAGGGACATCTACCTCCCC
>NW_007510549.1:0-247 GCF_000475195.1 Diaphorina citri
TTCAGATAGAGAAGAGAGAAGACAGTGGACTAAAGTTGTGTCCACACATATAGGCCGGTCAATCGACGACCTGACGAATATGTTTGGACACACCTTAACAATGACTGTCTGCACGACATCACTACAACGGGACCACTGGCAAATTGACTTCTTCTATTCAGTGGTCTAGGGTCAGTTTCCCGACAGGAAAATTCACTTTGACTGAAGCGTGACAACGTGCAGTGATGACGTGCAGCGTGCAGACAGT
>NW_007510550.1:0-247 GCF_000475195.1 Diaphorina citri
ATCTCACTGAAGTCCTTCCCAACTTCCCATTTATCGAACTAAGTGGACTCTAAATTTTAACTGCACAATTTTGCTAGTCCATCCATTTTATTATTCCTTTTCTTTTCTATTATAGTTTTCGAAAATATCCTATTTTGTTGAACTTTGGTATTCAGCACATACCTAGAGATTTTTTTCTGGTTTTCGTAGGTCCCGTATTGGGCCTTTAGGGTCCCGTCGCGTCGTCCTGTGGACCTGTGAAGCCAAG
>NW_007510551.1:0-247 GCF_000475195.1 Diaphorina citri
CTAAAGCATATTTACATTAAAAAAAAAAAAATAAAAAATAAAAAAAAAATAAATAAAATAATAATAATAATAAAACCAAGAAAATTAAAGTTTAGCGAAGGTTAAAACTGTTCTTTTTATTTTGTTCTCGTCATAAGCAAATAAGAAATACATTCAAGACTTACAGTTACTTTAGAAGTTCACAAGGTTTGTAAATGCAAAGAAATAAGAAAATCAAGGGGGTCAAAGATATAAAACAACAGTACTG
>NW_007510552.1:0-247 GCF_000475195.1 Diaphorina citri
AAAAAAAAAAAAAAAAAAAAAAAAAAAAAAAAAAAAAAAAAAAACAGGAAAATTCATACTTCACATCTACAACCAATCAAGGATTCAGTACGTGCAATTCAAAAGTCAAAACATATACAAAAGGGAGGTGCCAAACAAAAGTCCCGACATCCCGACGTTATCTCCAAACAAAAAATCTGGTGTGAACATCACACAACTTTCCTTATCCTATTGAATGATGCTTATTTGAGTGTTCTTTTACCCTAAC
>NW_007510553.1:0-247 GCF_000475195.1 Diaphorina citri
AATTAGCTTAGGAGATCGAATACTATTGTAAATTACTTTAAAAAATAAAGACCTATATTATTTTCAATCAATCAATCTCTCTCTCTTTAAAAAATAAAGACCTATATTATTTTCAATCAATCAATCTCTTTCTCTCTCTCTCTTTAAAAAATAAAGACCGATATTATTTTCAATCAATCAATCTCTTTCTCTCTCTCTCTCTTTAAAAAATAAAGACCGATATTATTTTCAATCAATCAATCAATCA
>NW_007510554.1:0-247 GCF_000475195.1 Diaphorina citri
CTTCTCTCAGAATAATTAACATCCATTTTTCTTCTGCAAAGCCAGCTGAAATGTCTGAAGATGGAATGATAAAGGTTTCGATGTTATCAACACAATATTCAATATCACCCTCCTCCATCATGGAAATGAAAAATGATATCGCACTTCTAGTGAAAACCGAACCCGACGGTTGCCAAAACAATAAATTACAACGACGAGGAGACGACAAAAAACGATTTTGTCAAGAGAAATCTAACATCGCAAGGGG
>NW_007510555.1:0-247 GCF_000475195.1 Diaphorina citri
TTTTATCCTGATGGGATAATGTTCGTTCTCGGAACGGCTGGCTCTCTCCTATCCTGTCTTCCTTCTCTCTTCGATTTTGGGACGATAAGACCATAGCTGTTACAGTTCCCTCTGTCAAACCTCTTAAAAAAAATCATTCCCTACAATTTTCTTTTTACTCTAGTAATGCCGCCACTGGTCGCAACTTGATTAGATTTGTTTTCACAAGGAAAAGGCAGCCCGTATTCCAAGCACAGAGCCGGAAAAA
>NW_007510556.1:0-247 GCF_000475195.1 Diaphorina citri
GTATAGACAGCTTTATGATAATACATATTAAAATAATAATAATTATTTATGAATATTATATGAATACCAATTGTGAAATATTGTAAGTATGAAAGCTGTCATAATCGACGCCGTCGATCGACGAGGTGAATCCAAAAGCTGTGTCCACACATAGTCGATGCCGTCGACTGAAACCGTACACAGCCTCGACAACATAGAAACCGTACACAGCCTCGACAACATAGAAACCGTACACAGCCTCGACAAC
>NW_007510557.1:0-247 GCF_000475195.1 Diaphorina citri
TTACACACCTAATTGCCTACTGTTTGCTTAGATAGAAACACTTGGGTCAAACTGCTCTCGCTGACAAACAAGAGGCAGTAGGTTCGAACACCAAAGAAGATATGAATATCCAATTAACCATCCTAAATGATTGGAGAATTCTCAATACCTACCTATTATTAGAAGGGACACGCTTCAAAAACGTCTTCGGTAGGTATACTTTGAAAGATTTTACGTACATATCATGGATACTTACCATACTTACCTA
>NW_007510559.1:0-247 GCF_000475195.1 Diaphorina citri
TGCTAATTTGTCTCCCATGTACTGTTATTACTACATATTATTATGTATTTCTTATTATTCAATGTGATTTCTCAATTATTTAGCCTTAAGATATCATGTTATCTTAAGGCTAAATAATTGAGAAATCACATTGATTGATCTCAGATCTCAGGTACCATAAGCGTTGTACAAAACAATACAGTTCTTATTATTATTTCGTCACCGCCAGTGATTGCTCCCTTTGTTGAAAAAGCTACCATATTGTCCC
>NW_007510560.1:0-247 GCF_000475195.1 Diaphorina citri
TCAATTTTTAGTGTGTAAAATATTTCCTTGATTGTTTCTACCAAGGGACCGAGTCAGAGAATAGAGGAAGGGCACGCCGCACGTGCTTGTTGAATGCAGAGCTCTGAGTGTAATCCATTCAATTCACCAAGATGTACACCTTAATTTCAGGCCTTTTATCGAAAAAACAATCACATTTTGAACGTCTGTTGAGAGAAAAGTCAAATCAAGATCAGGAATTTCGTGATGCATTTGGATATTGAAAATG
>NW_007510561.1:0-247 GCF_000475195.1 Diaphorina citri
ATTATGTGGTTAATGGTTGTGTGTTTCAACGTATAAAGTTTTAAAAATACAGAGAAAACACACAAAAAAACAAGTAACGCCTAAAGAAAACAAAAATAGGCGGCCTTCTAAGGTGAGAAGGGAGGAAATCCTGTTTCTCTTTTTATATTCCTGTAACCTTTTTTATATTTATTTTATATTTATACATAACTTTTTCGTGAAATATACAAAAGGGCTTTTCCCCAGGCCCTAATTTCAGACTGTGAGA
>NW_007510562.1:0-247 GCF_000475195.1 Diaphorina citri
AGGGTGAGTTCCTTCTAGCTCTTACGCATTCCCATTCTGCCCACGTTCAAATCGTGAGCCCCTTATTGTTTTAAGCCACAGAAGACTTTATAGACCCGATATAATCCACATATCGTCTATCTATCATATCAATACCTATCACTCCCCTTATATCAGACAATCAGTCAAGCCCCGTGTATCGGACGATACACACAGTACGTAGTAAGCCAAAGGGATAACAGACGTTACTCCCAAGAGTGTACATAGT
>NW_007510563.1:0-247 GCF_000475195.1 Diaphorina citri
GTCAAAACTAAGCGTGACAAAGTACAAGCTCTTCTTCACATACTTGACAACCATGCCCAGAATAGAACCATCTTGGGATAAACCCCTCGATTTCGTGGAGAAGAAATTCAGCCCGCCGAAAAACGAATCGTTCTTGATGTCAAACACACGGGCGGCTTTTTCAGTGTTCGGGTTGATCTTGACGATCGCAACACTACCCGATTGTAGCGCGAGCGCGAATATAGCCTCGCGCTCGGGGGTTAGATAG
>NW_007510564.1:0-247 GCF_000475195.1 Diaphorina citri
AATCTGCAAAAATTTTAGCGAATTTGACCGACACGACGTGAGAGGTAAATTTCAAATAGAATATTTTTCGTAGGTAACTTTTACCCACGTATAACGCTAAAGACCATTTTCATAGCCTTGGCGGAGTGACATTACTGCAGTAAGTACAGACTTACAGGAAATTAACGGCCAAAAAAGTTGGATTTCTCTCTGATTTCAGCACAATATCGGAGCATTATTTCAGCCCCACGGTCTGGGACATCTGATC
>NW_007510565.1:0-247 GCF_000475195.1 Diaphorina citri
AGCTCGTCACTGTGGCCCCCTATTGCTTGAGCGACTTTTGTTGACATTGGATCTCTCTCTCTCTCTCTCTCTCTCTCTCTCTCTCTCTTCCTCCTCCTTCTTCTTCTTCTCTCTCTCTCTCTCTCTCTTCCTCCCTCCCTTCTTCTCTCTCTCTATCTCACTCTGCCCTCTCTCTCTCTCTCTATCTATCTCTATCTCACTCTGCCCTCTCTCTTTCTCTCTTTCTTCCTCCCTCTTGCTCTGCCCT
>NW_007510566.1:0-247 GCF_000475195.1 Diaphorina citri
GTAAACTTGGTCACAGTAGTCAAAATGAGGGAAAACAAGGCACTCTACAAGTTTTCGTTTTAGTTCCATGGGGAATATACCTCTAAATTTTCCCAGTGTGTAGAGGCAGTAGAAAACTTTCTTTCATACATGCTTAACATGTTCTTTCCAGCTCAGTATATCATCTACGATCACACCCAAGTTTTTGGCAACATTAACAATGGGTATCACTGCACCATTCAATAGTATAGGTGGTACAGATAGTGAT
>NW_007510567.1:0-247 GCF_000475195.1 Diaphorina citri
AGACTGGATAAGCCAATCTTAAATTACCTCTACTTACAAAGTTTGGGCAGGGAATAGAAGTATTTATTTATTTAGCAATTAGTTATCAGCCATTAGTGAGGGAATCCAGGTATAAGAAGTGAAATAATAAAACGTAAAATTTAAGAAAAAGGACTTTATACAAACAAATAAAGGGATTATACTGTATTTATCATGTGAAATAAATAAAAGAATCATCAGTCGGTGGATAGTTTGAACTTTAAACCAA
>NW_007510568.1:0-247 GCF_000475195.1 Diaphorina citri
TGCAGTACAATTCAGCTCCAATGAGAAAGTCGATGTTGCCAGGCTTGTAAAACTCTGGATCGGCTAAACATAGATTGGAGAAGCGGTCGACAACTTCCTGAGAAATTGGTACAGACGGAATGCTAGAAGCAATGCGGGGAAGAACTATAGCCTGTACATTCTCTGAGAATATAACTTTGTTTGAAGTTGCCAAAGTACAAGACACTGCACCCTTGTTGTCGGGAACACCACTGTCACCGATACCGGA
>NW_007510569.1:0-247 GCF_000475195.1 Diaphorina citri
GTTGATCGAGCCGAGTCTGCTCACTCTGCCCATGAAATATCTACAATTTTACAGAAGGTAAGTAGGTACCTAAGTATAAGTACGTATATGTACTATCTACACTGTAGATTCTGTAGGGAGAATACGACCTGATTGGTCGTATAGGGAAAAAAAAGAAGAATTAGAAGTGTTTGATTTTGTATACGCTATATCGCTATAAGAAGAATAGCGTACACAAAAATGTCAGGGACGGTGTAGTTGAAGGTAA
>NW_007510570.1:0-247 GCF_000475195.1 Diaphorina citri
AATGTACTTTATGTATTGAACATTATTTCTGACAAATTTTATCAAAATTGGACAAGGTTTTTGAGAGTTATGGTGAAACAAACAAACAAACTTATAAACCGATTTACAGACACAATAAAGGCAAAATCGTCAAGTAAAAACTGGGAACTCACTTCTTTCGTTTAACTATATAACGGTAAACCGAGCTGGGAAGATCTAAAAAGGTACAAACCCGAAAACTATAGGTCACATAAATATGTAGTCCTTT
>NW_007510571.1:0-247 GCF_000475195.1 Diaphorina citri
AAAAACAAAGAACCAGGGTTAGCTTAACAAAGGGAAAAACAAAGAACCAGGGTTAGCTTAACAAAGGGAAAAACAAAGGGTTAGCTTAACAAAGGTAAAAACAAAGAACTAGCGTTAGTTTCATACAGGGGAAAAAAATCTAAATTCAACACCATAAGTCAGCCTAGTAAGCTGGGAGGGTAGCGTGTCTACCTTGTAAGCGCTAGGTCACGGGTTCGATTCTCACCCGGCCCTGATCTTAAATAGA
>NW_007510572.1:0-247 GCF_000475195.1 Diaphorina citri
TTATTGTTAGCGATAATGAATAAAGATGCTAATTTTAAAATCAGTGAAAAATCCGTAGATTTTTGATGCTTTCGGGGAGGGAATCTTTTTTGCGGAAGTAAAGTTGGACTATCAAGCGTATCTATCCGCCTATGTGTAATAGTTACTCGAAATGCCTTTTGATGTACCCAGCCTTCTCCCGCTCCTCCTTTTCGTCCTCTACCTCCTCCTCCTCCTCTTAATCCCCTCTGGACCCCACCTCCCCCTC
>NW_007510573.1:0-247 GCF_000475195.1 Diaphorina citri
AAATGCAGGGGATTCTTTTTTTTTTTTTTTTTTTTTTTTTTAAGAATACTGTGTGTGGGAGTCTCCAAATCTTGTACGTCTGAACTAGATCAAGCGAGCTATATAGTGATTTTAATCCAAATTTTTAGTAAGTAGGTAAAGTAGATATTATTTTATTAGATAGATACGGTTACCAAGAAGTACTTTTTAACTTCATTTTGTTTCAAAGATTAAAGTAATAAAAAGTCTCCTTGTGAAATATTATTAA
>NW_007510574.1:0-247 GCF_000475195.1 Diaphorina citri
GTTCACGATTTACCGGCATTTTTTTAATCGATTTATCTCGGGATCTAGAAGTCGTAGAAGGAAAAGAAAAATTCCGTTAGTCCTCATTTTTCCTGCTCTATGACTTTGAAACATGACCCAAGTAAGCGCAACTGATCTATTGAGAGTAAAGCAAATTTAGAAAAGAAGTAGAAGATAAGGAAGAAGAAAAAGCACAGGAGAGGATAATACGTGGATTTTTCTTTTTCCTACTTTTTTTTGATATGGG
>NW_007510575.1:0-247 GCF_000475195.1 Diaphorina citri
AAAATTTCTACATCTTAATTATTCTAAGATTTCTAAGTATTTACTTAGATATCACCTACATTCACTTAGTATTTACATACTTGGAAATTAATTGATACAATAACAAACCTTCAGAATTTGTGACTTTGGAAGATTTTGAAGATGATGGCCTCATTTGAAGATTTAGCAAATTAGACTGTAAAGGTTAAACTTTCTAAGGTTCTGTTAACGAAAGATCCATTGAAAGGAAGTTGAGTAGGAGTCTAGG
>NW_007510576.1:0-247 GCF_000475195.1 Diaphorina citri
ATTATTATTATCTTCATTTCGGTACAAAATTAGTTGATCTGACCCCCTTCCTAAATCCGGGCCTGACAATAATTAAATATGGATATTTTAATAAGATGTAGGTAGGTAGAGTTGGGATGATTGTTTGATGTTCCTTGCCTCTGATTTCTGAACGTTTAATCAGAAATCAAAATATCAATTCCTCGTTTCCTTTCATCCATTTTATTTCATATGGGCAGGTTATTATTAAAACTTCTCTTTTATTCTT
>NW_007510577.1:0-247 GCF_000475195.1 Diaphorina citri
GAACTGTAACTGCTAAGGTCTAATCGACCCGAAAGCGAAGATAGAAGGCAGGATAGAAGAAAGCCAGCCGTTCCGAGAACTATGTAGTCAAGGTTAAGGACTCCAAGGAGACGATGAATTATTTTATTATCATTATTATTTTATTTATTTTTTTCATCTTCGACACTGTTAGGTATATAACAATAATCACAAGATGATGCTATCTCTCCAGTACAATCCCCCTCACAGAACACTTCCAAAATAAACC
>NW_007510578.1:0-247 GCF_000475195.1 Diaphorina citri
CAGGTACGGTTTGGTGAGCAAGTCTCGAGTCTATTGTTCTGGGCGCTCAGGTCATTTCGGCCTCAGGATAGAAATGGTCAGTTCAGTCCTCTGAATAATAAGTACCTTTACTACGGCAGTAGGCTACTACTATTACTGTGGTCAAATTAAGTTGGAAATAATAAGAAAGGCAATTTGTACAAGAGAGAAACAGTCAGACTGAAAGTATATTGTGGAATGATGGTACTACACAACAACTGGCTGAAAT
>NW_007510579.1:0-247 GCF_000475195.1 Diaphorina citri
TTAGGGTAAAAAAACACTCAAATAAGCATCATTCAATAGGATAAGGAAAGTCGTGTGATGTTCACACCAGATTTTTTTCATTTGAAAAAAAAGAGAGAGAGAGATAAAGAGGGATGGTGAGAAGAGGGAGATATGTAGAGGGGAGAAAGAGAGAGATTAAAGAGAGGGGAGAAAGAGAGATACATATATATGAAAAAAGTAAGAGAGGTGAAAAACAGGGGAGAGAAAGTATGTGAGAGAGAAAACG
>NW_007510580.1:0-247 GCF_000475195.1 Diaphorina citri
TTAAGATGATCTAAAATACATGTAAAGTTTTTTTTTAAGTTTGGTAGAGGCCACTGTTTGACAAGGGAAGTGTTATCTTCCGAAAATCGATGAGACAGGATAGGAGAACGACAGCCGTTTCGAGAACGCACCTTATCTGTTGGGAATATACCTACGCCATAGAGAGATAGTGCGAAAAGCCGCCACAGTAGAGTACATTTCTGCAGAAAGTCTAAAAGATGTGAATATAAAATGCATCCACATTCCA
>NW_007510581.1:0-247 GCF_000475195.1 Diaphorina citri
CCCCCCTCTCTCCTTTTTCCTGTCTAGTTTCCCTTAAGTAAATGAACATGAAAAATAGAGAAAAGTGAAAAGAATTTTCCAAGTTCTCTCTCTTCTTTCTCTCCTCCTCCTCCTCCGCTCCTTCTTTATCCTTTACTCTTTTATCTCGAACTCTTCATTCATGTTTATGAAATGAACTGACAAACAAAATGGAAAACAAAACAAGGAAAAGAAGAAAGAAGAAGAGGAAGCAGAGAAGAAGAAAAAG
>NW_007510582.1:0-247 GCF_000475195.1 Diaphorina citri
GCGGCCTAATGCAAAACTTCTGCTTTTGCTTCATCCGCGGACAAAAAGAGAGTTATCCAGATATTATTATGATAGAAGAGATATAACATACTCGTAGATGGGACAGGATATTTAGGATAGTATCTACTGCTAGTAAAGTATTTCTGATTCTAATTATTGGAGAATGGTCTAGCTCTGGCAGATGATATTAAAGGCTCCGACCTGGCGCCTGCTGCACTCAGAGTGCGCTTTGAGAATAACAAATATG
>NW_007510583.1:0-247 GCF_000475195.1 Diaphorina citri
TTATTATTTCAAAATCCCAATGCTTCCTTTGTTAGTTTTGTATTAGTCTTGTGATTTATTCTGGGTTTATTTTCTATTTCTTAAGTCCCCAGATGATTTTTACTTTCTATTATCTATGTATGGCGATCCTATTTACAAACCTATTCCAATGAGAAAGCACTGAAAATCTGATAAGAATTTTCAGTTTCAACATTTAAATGTGTTTCATTGAAAAATAAAGTTCAACCCCCTGCCTGGTCACTATCAC
>NW_007510584.1:0-247 GCF_000475195.1 Diaphorina citri
CTTCTTCTTCTTCTTCTCTTCCTCCTCACCCTTCTTCCATTTCACCTCCATATCTTTATTCATTCTTAATCTTTACCCCTTCCACTTCTCGCTTTTTTTCCCTTAGTCAAATGTTTCTTGTCTTATAGCGCGGGAAAATTCCCTTTTCCCTCCCATCCCATTCTTTCCCCCTGCTCCTTTCCCATTTTATCCACAATATCGTTATTTATATCTTTTTCTTTCTCTCCCTTTCTCACACTCTTTTTTT
>NW_007510585.1:0-247 GCF_000475195.1 Diaphorina citri
CATCTCCACTATTCACTACGTCTCCAAGTTTCACTTTCCTTTCACTCAACTTTTTCTTCATGATTTTATCTCTTAGAGATTTGGCTTGAAATTGCACTGTTACATTCAGTCGATTTTCATACTTCCTCGTTTCCATGTCATAATTAGATTCCGCAATGCTTACTCCATTCACTTTCTCCAAAATTTTCGAAACAGTTTCCTTTTCATTATTAACAGTAGCAGGCAAACCTACGATTTCAATTTTATT
>NW_007510586.1:0-247 GCF_000475195.1 Diaphorina citri
AGAGTTACATCTACAAGCCCATCACCCCCACCTCCAGTACCCCTATCACCTCCGCCACGAGTACAAATGAATGAACAACACCTCCCCTCACACTCAACCAAGGTGGATGAAAGTTGATTTGGATTACGAGGTATGCATGCATATTCGTTGAGAATAAGTAATATTTGGGACGCACTCAGACCTAGGTCTGTCATGCCCACCACTGACGCTCAGACCCAGGTCTGTCAGACGTTCTGAACGCGAGTGG
>NW_007510587.1:0-247 GCF_000475195.1 Diaphorina citri
ACGGAATAGGAGAAAGCCAGCCGTCCGGGAACAAACATTATCCCTTCAGGGTAAAATCCGTCCCGGGTGGGAATCGAATCCGCGGCCTAGCGCTTACAAGGCAGACGCTTCTCACCAGGTAAACTCAGAGAAATTCTCCTGCTCCCTCACTACCTACGCTAACACGAAACAATATTCCTTTACGTACTGTACAAGCACAAACAATGTAATCTGTTCAAAAAGGAAGGAAAAAAAAAACATGAATAAT
>NW_007510588.1:0-247 GCF_000475195.1 Diaphorina citri
TCTGTCAACAGAGAAGCCCTCTTCAAGATCCTAGAACACATAAACTGTCCCCCAAACTTGCTATCCATTTTGAAACTTCTACACCGTAGCACCACCTCTTCAGTTCTCGTCGACGGTGACTATTCTGAGCCTTTTGAGGTCAAGACTGGGGTAAAACAGGGCTGTGTGATAGCTCCGCTACTCTTCCTTCTTTATATTCAAGCCATCATGAATAAAGCAAAAGAAACAAATCCAGGCGGCGTTAACT
>NW_007510589.1:0-247 GCF_000475195.1 Diaphorina citri
GTTCGCGGATTTGGCAATTATGTTCGCGGATTCGCGTCCCGAATCGACATTTTGGATATTTGGCAAGCCTAGATATAATTAAATGTAGGTTGGTATATCTCATTTGTACGTTATGATTTTTGGATATTTTGCAATCTCTTTCTTTTCCAATAGGTACTTTTTTAGGAGATACCCACTTGGCTCTCAATTTAAACGAAATTGTTAACCATTGTAGAAATCTCTACCTTTCTGTATGCGTCCTTTCACG
>NW_007510590.1:0-247 GCF_000475195.1 Diaphorina citri
TAGCTTCCTGTACGTTTACACTTGCACTCTTTAAGTTCAACATCACCCTCGTGTACGTTTAGAGTCAGCCTAATGTAAGTTTAACATCGGTTTTCTATAAGTTAAGGCTAGGAAACATGAGAACCCTGTTTCTATCGTTTAGGAAATTTGATTTCCTAAAAAGGTTCATCAGGGGTCAGGGGATATTGATTTTAAAATGGGGTTTTGTTCTGACAGGGTTCTTTACAGGAGGGTGAGGGGTTGATTT
>NW_007510591.1:0-247 GCF_000475195.1 Diaphorina citri
TAATCGACAGTGCACGGCGTTCATATAAATTTCATTCAAGTCCTTTCAACAGCTAAGAGATCTGATCTGCTGTTGTAAATATCTGCTGTTAAGGTCAAATTTTGGAACTAATTTTTCAGCCACCTACTCTAAAAGCCCATTCCCACTTATCGTTCGGAAAAAGATCGTGTCGTGTGTAGTGGAAACACTTTAATGCGAAAAAGAGAGAAGGGTTTGGTGTGACTTTAATGTAAGGCCTCGGCTCTCA
>NW_007510592.1:0-247 GCF_000475195.1 Diaphorina citri
AACTCTATATCATCCAGTTGTACCTTCATACTCATGACACGATCACTCTTCCTATTCACGCACGTTACTTTTGTCTTCCATTCACTATCCAAGATGATGCCGACTCCATTTCTTCCTTTATCATTGCTCCCACTGTAGAATAATTTAAATCCGTCTCCGAGTTCTTTCGCTTTATTTCCTTTCCATCTTGTTTCCTGCACACATAGAATCTGTGTTCTTCTCCTAGCCATGAGGTCTGCAATCTCTC
>NW_007510593.1:0-247 GCF_000475195.1 Diaphorina citri
GGAGCCTTAGCTATATTCTCTTGATGTCACGCTTTACCATGGAATGTGGGCTTCTCTCTTTTATTTCCATCGGTTTTTCTAGTAATTTTCTACCGAGGGGTTGATGCTCATGTCATTTTGCATTTTGTTCTATACGTTTTCTCGTTTCCATTTTCCCTGTTCCAACTAGCTATCCTCTTGTTCCATTTCCCCAGTTCCCACCATCTCTAGTTTCATTTCCCCTGTTCCATTCTCGCATTTCATTGCA
>NW_007510594.1:0-247 GCF_000475195.1 Diaphorina citri
TGAAAGATAGCTTAGATAGCGGCATTGTCATTTCACTCGTAATGAAATCAGTGTCAGCATTTTTGCGTACCTACTGCCGCAGTTAGATATTCACCTACCTATATAGGTGTTCGATTGAAATACCCATTTGATTTATTTATATCGAATCAAAGTGTCCGAGAGTTGACCAGTTGACCTCCCTCGAAGTAGGGTGAATAGGTATACATTTGTTCGGTATATTTTTTTTTACTACCGAAATTTCTACGAT
>NW_007510595.1:0-247 GCF_000475195.1 Diaphorina citri
TTAATAGTTTGACTCTCTTATGATTTCAGTTTGTAAAGTTTTGGCCACAGAATTAGAATCCCGTTTGGATGAAACAGGCAAAAGCAATGATGTGATAGAATTGGGCTATTCTATTGATGACAAGAACAAGAAGAAAACCAAGTACAAAAAGTCTGAACTAAGGCTTGTCGAATCTTTAGAAGGATTGTGCAATAGAATCCTTGAGTACAACATCCATAAGGAACGTTCTGATAGTACAAGATTTGCA
>NW_007510596.1:0-247 GCF_000475195.1 Diaphorina citri
GGTATGGTCCAAGGACGCGACTGTAACAATTTGGTAAAAATCGGATAGTCACTCATCCAGATATCAACCAAAGTCAATTTTGCTTCAAACTTCGGACTTGGAAAAATTTTCAAAAAAAAAAAAATCAATTTTTTTCATACTTTATATGATTCCTTATCACACTAGGAGCATTTTAAGATAGGAAATTTTTGGTCGAAAATTGACCGCCGCAGGCGGTCGATTTTGGACTTAGAAAAATTTTCAAAAA
>NW_007510597.1:0-247 GCF_000475195.1 Diaphorina citri
CTCTCTCTCTCTCTCTCTCTCTAAACAGATACAATTCCCACCAGGAGGATGACAACCACTTGAGCTCAAAGCTAAACGCGCCAGAGTTAATTATCTGCTAGTGTTATCCTTACGAAGAGGTAAACTTATCAAGGACCGTAACGAATATAAAAGGCTAAAGAGGTGCTCAAAACCCCCTGAATGAAGATAAATTTACACTTAATAAACGAGGAACAGATGAGGGGAAAAACAAGAGGGTGAAATTTGA
>NW_007510598.1:0-247 GCF_000475195.1 Diaphorina citri
GGTGCCCAAATTAGGAACGAAAACGAATAAAAGTATAATATGGTGCCAAAATAGTATGGTCAGGTAAAACGGTACAGTGCGGTACGTTACGGTCAGGTAAGGTATGGTACGATATGGTACGGTCAGATACTGTACGTTAGGGTCAGGTCCTGTGCTATATGGTACGATGCGGTACGTTCAGGTACGGTACGATACGACATAGTCAGGTACGGTCAAGTACGATACGGTACGGTGAGCTACAGTACGA
>NW_007510599.1:0-247 GCF_000475195.1 Diaphorina citri
GATAGTCAAATTTGATTTCAGGATCCAACCTCAGTGGTGCAGTGATTAGCGCGGTGGACTCTGGATCTAGAGGTTGGTGGTTCGAGTCCAAGTCAAGTCATAAAATTTGGCGTAGTTTATGAAGCAGCGAACGACATTTGTGACAAGCATTTATGCTTGACATAATTATAATTCCTTGATTTCAGGATCCAAACGGTTCTTCAGTGTCCGGTGGAACATCTACGAGGTGTTCAAATGCAGCCTGTTT
>NW_007510600.1:0-247 GCF_000475195.1 Diaphorina citri
TTTAATATCAAAATTCTCTATATGGGACCTTTGCCAAAAAGCAGAATATTGCTTCTCTCTCTCTCTCCTCTCTCTCTCTCCCTCTCTCTCTCACTCTCTCTCTCTCCTCTCTCCCTCTCTCTCTTTCAACTCCTTCTTGAAAAATTGAAGCAGTTTTTTCCTCCCTCTGTTTTTTTTATTCTTTTTTTTATGTAACAATGCTTGTATACATATCTCCCACTCTTTTTACCTTCTCTCTCTCTCTCTC
>NW_007510601.1:0-247 GCF_000475195.1 Diaphorina citri
GGACGGAGACGAACCGTATTCGGGACAGAGACGAATCGTATTCGGGACGTATAAGTGTGCGCGCTGTTTTAAGAGATGTCATTTTATCAGTAGCTACATCCACTAAAATTATCTACATTTGACGAGAAATCATTGGAAATGGGAGTTAAACTTCGAAGGCTAATGACATCTCTGGAAAATGCTTCTACAACACAAATAGTTCAAGTGTCATCACAGCAGTCATGTTGTAGGCCACAGAGCTCAGATC
>NW_007510602.1:0-247 GCF_000475195.1 Diaphorina citri
GTGGCGGAAAAATCTAGAGGCCCAGGACTCTCAACAGTCTGACAACTGAGCGTGGGTTGCGGGCATCAGATACGCCCAAAAATGGACTAACCTAGGACCAAAATTGGCTTGTAGATACGTCTCACAAACCAATAATTTTTGATGTGTGTGGAAACGCCATTTCATTAAAAACAAAAGTCGGGACAATGTAAAGGATACTTCAGACACTTTTCATTCAAGCTCGACTTCTGACCAGAGATTCCAAACG
>NW_007510603.1:0-247 GCF_000475195.1 Diaphorina citri
GCACCCCAAACTTCAAGCACAGATCCAAAAAAAACTTTGAACTCACTGGGACCTCAGGTGTGCAAGCCTAGTGTGATAGGTACCCACTTGGCCACAGTGATATGCTTTTTTAAAAACTTTCATTTTGTACCTAATATATTTCTACAGGTCTCTCTCTCCCCTACCCTCCTCTTTTTTTTACTTTCTATTACTACAGTATAGCGGAGCTATACTAGTAATGAAAGTATTGCAATCGGTCCAAATTTTC
>NW_007510604.1:0-247 GCF_000475195.1 Diaphorina citri
TTCTCTGATGTCACAACTAATGGCTCCTCTTTCATATCTCGTCTCAATGAAATTTGTCTTGGCGAAAAGTTGGATAACTTTTACCAGTAATGTCCCATAAAAAAGGGGGTTGGAGATCGGTTCCAAGCTATCCTGATGACGATTCTCTGAATTGAACACATAATAATAATAATCCGAAGCCGGAAGTAAAGTGTTTCTTCAAATTAAATTGATCTCAAGGGCAATGTAAACCTTGACCCTTGACAAA
>NW_007510605.1:0-247 GCF_000475195.1 Diaphorina citri
TGAAACCGACTCGAGTTTCGCCTCTCTCGTAGGCTTTTTCAAGATGACGGAAACAATGATGTCGCTATTAATAAAATAAAATAGAAAGTAAGAATGTTGGGACCGTTATTGGTCAACAGTTTTGTCCTCACCTAGATCACCTTGGCACTAGAAGCTCGCGGTCGGTGTCTGGTAGAGATCTCAAGCCTCCTGCTAACCAAAACTATCATAGATGGCTTCTTTCGGAACCAGATTAAAAAAAAAAAAA
>NW_007510606.1:0-247 GCF_000475195.1 Diaphorina citri
TTAATGTATTTGTAAAAAAAAGGAGTGCTTTAGTTTCTTCCGTAGGTTCCAATGTTTTTCATTTCAGGTTGTGATCAAGAATAGTCTGTATCAACTGGTAGGTATTGAAGTTCAAATTGCAGAGCCATATTTCAACAAGAGTTTCAATGAAATGTGTAAATGAAAGTCCAAGGAGACAGAAAAAAGTCGCTTTCCGATTATACCCAAATAGAAAAGAGCTGTATAAATAGCCAAAACCAAAAGTGAA
>NW_007510607.1:0-247 GCF_000475195.1 Diaphorina citri
ACCTAGCTTACCCTAGAATTCCTGGATTTTCCCGGAAATATGAGGGATTTCGCTTATCTCCTCCATAGGTTGAAACCTCTAGAAGGAGCATTTCCTAGGAGCTGAATTTTTGACAACTAAATCTAGACATTACTTTTTCTTTTGACAACTACTACCAATATTTTGACCTGTTAGCAGCCTAGCGAGTAATTTCCCAAGAGGGACTTTACATTACTATAACACTCAAACATTTTTGCTATATCAGACC
>NW_007510608.1:0-247 GCF_000475195.1 Diaphorina citri
TTTCTCGTCCATCCCCATCCAATGGAGGTGAAGAAATGAAGATGCCACGTGTCCTCAGCCATTTTTAAACTTCCTCCTGGGGAGGGGGACAACAACAACAAACAATCCCCACCCAAATTTCTGACTTTGGTACAAGATTCTACACACTAAGCAAAATATTTTAATGCCGAGAAATCTTAAAAATCCAATGAAAAATGAATCCAATGAAAATACAATGAAAAATGTTGTAAAAATTTGCAAGGAAGGA
>NW_007510609.1:0-247 GCF_000475195.1 Diaphorina citri
ATTTGGATAATAGGTATTCACAGTTTGAATCCCCTGTTTAGCGGATTTATTAGGCACTTCTCATAGGTAAATCCTTTTTCCCCCAAAAAACCGTCTGATCTAGAGAGAGTATCTTGTATGTTTGTTTTTGACGTTCGCAAAACGACCGTCTTGTATGAAGCACCTATTACACCCACAAAATATCTTTCTGGTCAAGTTCACCAGATTACAAACCAGATTGCATAACGCGAGATATTCTGGTCCACCA
>NW_007510610.1:0-247 GCF_000475195.1 Diaphorina citri
TTTTTTTGTTCTTGAAAGGGGCAAATTTTGAAGACCAATTTCCTAACATACCTATTTAGAAGAAGTATAGGTAATAAATTTATAAATAATAATAGGTAAATATGTACTAAATTAACTAAATAAACTACCTATTACCTATTCAATTCTGTCTCCATGTATGATACAGCTAGGTCTTATTGGTAATCTACTTCATCCAGGATTTTCAGGAAAACCCTGCTCAAAGAATTTTCAAGGGTGCACAATTTTT
>NW_007510611.1:0-247 GCF_000475195.1 Diaphorina citri
TCCAGATCCAAAGTCCAACGCGTTAACCACTTCGTCACTGAGTTTGGTTCCTGCCTCTGTAGTGGTCAAGACGCTTGCTTGGAAAACAGGAGTGCGCGGGTTCGATCCCAGCGGAGACATAGAATGTCTCTTTATCCTCATTTATTTGGGAAATTGGCCACATAAAATGGAGCTCTAAAGGTCAGGTCGTAGAGAACGCCTTTGGCGTTAACTTCGCCTAGTGGTTACCTTCCACTCAAGAGTCTAT
>NW_007510612.1:0-247 GCF_000475195.1 Diaphorina citri
TCTTCCTTCTCTTTTCGATTTCGGGACGATAAGACCATAGCAGTTACAGTTCCCTCTGTCAAACCTCTTAAAAAAAAGAAGGTTTATATATCCATTTAATGAAATTTGAGGTAACTTCTAGCACTAGGGCCATATCTATAGAATCCGGATATTTACTGGGGGCCCATGCCCCCCCCAAATGCGGTTTTGAACCTGAGTTGGTAGTTGGTACCCACTATCTACCTTTAGCATTACCTGTCGATGGATG
>NW_007510613.1:0-247 GCF_000475195.1 Diaphorina citri
TATATTGGTAAAGAAACAAGAAACCCGACCACTTTGGCTATATTTTTGTTAGATATGAACATTAATGTTTTTATTAAACAGGAAGCCAAGTTAGCCCTAGTAGAGGTACACATGTTTATTGTCTTCTACTAGATATTACCTGAAATCTACATCATGGTCTCAAAAGTAGGTAATATACCTGTACCTACTACTTAGATAAATTTAATATACCAGATTACATAGTCAGCTCCCTGTTACCAAGTATGTA
>NW_007510614.1:0-247 GCF_000475195.1 Diaphorina citri
TTGCTGTAAAGGAATTTGAGTTTTGTTGAGCACAAGGGCTTGCCATGAAATGTCTTTCTTCGATATTCTAGGCCAGTCACTCACTCTAGGAATGTAACCGACGGAACGTGTGTGCCGAAAAAAGCTTCAATTTTCAGACCGTCTGCGTCTGAGAGAATAGATCAGTTGCTTTCTTTTTCTTCTACGACTTCTAGATACCGAGATAAATCGATTTAAAAAATACCGGTAAATCGTAAACTTTGACGTC
>NW_007510615.1:0-247 GCF_000475195.1 Diaphorina citri
TCTGAAAAGAACCTTCATCGACGAGGTCCGACAGGCTGTGGCCGTCGACATAAATGACCTCGTCGAAAAAGCTATAGATAAAAGGTTCAGCGAGAGGAGCAGGACCCCCCTTGCAAACAGACCTGCAGCGAGAGCCATCCGGCCCGCATCATTAGCCCAGCAGCCGCCAGCTGCTAGATCACCCGCCGTGGACGTGGCCACCGCGGGACCTAGCAATGCTTGGCAAACTGTCGCCGGAAGGAGGAAG
>NW_007510616.1:0-247 GCF_000475195.1 Diaphorina citri
ACCCCGTCTGTACAGGGGAAAAGGCAAAGAAAAGATTGTGGTCTTGAAAATACAGCCGCGACCTACTGTACCTACCGTCGAAATCTTTTGTTCAACATCTTAAAAGACACTCATTTTAGAGTCACCTGATTCACATTGTATAAAAACAGCTTATAGAAAATAGATAAAGACTTTTTGCCTCTGTCTAGAATCCAGATTGCAGACAGAGGAAAAGTTTCTGTACGTATAATGGTGGAGATTGTTCAGA
>NW_007510617.1:0-247 GCF_000475195.1 Diaphorina citri
CAGCCACTTTAACATGGCTAGAGCTAGAGACCATCACCCCGGTGTATAGCAGATACAAAAAGATATCTTTATTCTGCTTTTGCCATTCGGCTAAAGCTAAATCCGCTAAAACAACAACAACCACGTAAGGGTGACGTTATTTTATTTGTCATTTTGATCTACCTACCTAATAATGATTTCCATTGGAAATGCAAAACTAACATCATAAAAAATAAAATATAAAATAATAATAATAAATAAATAAAAA
>NW_007510618.1:0-247 GCF_000475195.1 Diaphorina citri
ACCTTGATATGTGAATTGGATGTATTCAGGAAATGTGGAATCCTGGGAATAGATAAATCTAGTTTCATTAAGGATGTGGGCAAATTTTGGGTCATTAAGACCCAGTTTGGAATACTCAACAGACTTTGCATTGACATTGTGGTTTCTAAGAATGTCTAGGATATAGGAATTGGGGACCCAGGGTTTTGCACCAGAAATAATAATTTTCTTGCAAGGAGAAACAAGGGGGCGGATGTTTAATTGACAA
>NW_007510619.1:0-247 GCF_000475195.1 Diaphorina citri
CGAAGGGCATAAACGCGTAAAATTTGCCGACCCTCCACTGAGCGCTGAAAACCTTAAGGAAACCTTAAACCTTATTTAAATGCTGAAAACCTTATTTAAATGAGAACCCCTTATTTCTGATACATCTTATCAAAGGCCTTAAAGAACGTAGTGCTTTGGTACAAGTTTAAACTCGATCGGACTACCAGAGATGGAGTGGTCTATTCAATATTCCAAATTTTCACGTTTTTCCGTCACCAATAGGGGA
>NW_007510620.1:0-247 GCF_000475195.1 Diaphorina citri
GATCGTTGGATTCAAGTAAAAAGGAATTTTCTTATGTATTTTCATTATTTACTTTTATTTTTCTATTAATTTCAATTTATACTTTGTTTTTCTAGTTGGGAAATTAGTAATACTTGCGAGAAATTCACTGTTTACGTTATTAATCCGCTAGAAACTTCCACCACATTTCAGAAATCAAACCGAAGGGAAACCACTTATTAAGTGCCTCCATTTGACGTTAATAATAAATCTAACATTAATTAAAAAA
>NW_007510621.1:0-247 GCF_000475195.1 Diaphorina citri
CAGTACTGGTACCTAAAGGTGTGCCCAAACATAGTCGACCGGCCGTCGATCGATGTCGACTGATACGTACATCACTGCCTCGACATATTCACCTCGTGACGGCCGGTCGACTATGTGTGGGCACATCTTAAGACACCCTCTGTTCCTCAACTCCTGTGCATGCGTGACACATCCTGTCCTGAGCCACCCCACCGGTTGTGAAATGAAATGTTTGTTTTACGTTCTACACCGCGTCACATTTGATAAG
>NW_007510622.1:0-247 GCF_000475195.1 Diaphorina citri
GAGTTTAGGAAATACTGGCCCGTGTAAATCAAATAAGTGACGTCAAAGAAAACCCTTGACACTGTGTTAACTCTCAGTAGAAAGATTCGTAGATTCGTGTAAGTTTAACCTATCTTTTGGGGCTATCTGCCCCTACAGCTAAGCCTCAGGGTGGGCTTTTTCTGTATGCAGTTAAGCTGGAAACAAGTGGTACGATCGGCTATTAAAAGTGTTGCAACATGTGTCAGTTTTTCTACTCGATTCGTAC
>NW_007510623.1:0-247 GCF_000475195.1 Diaphorina citri
GTTCCTTTTGTCTATTTGGTGGATGCTGCCAAAGTTGCGGTAAGTACTGAGAATAGAATAGAATACGATACTCGTACAGCGCAATCTAAACAATGTACTTTGTTTAGAAATAGAATGGAATATGTTGTTGTTGTTGTAGCGGCTTTAGCTTTCGCCGAATGGCGATAGCAGAATCAGAATAAAGAAAAGATGTCTTTTTGTATCTGCTATACACCGGGGTGATGGTCTCTAGCTCTAGCCATGTTAA
>NW_007510624.1:0-247 GCF_000475195.1 Diaphorina citri
TAAAAAAAAAAAAAAAAAAAAAAAGTTGAAACTGATACTCAAGTCTTTTCTTTGCATAACATAAACTGATTTTACATAATTATACATACCTAGTTGACTTTATCTCCCAGTAAGTTTATCATTTGTGAAACTTTTTGTATGCTACCTACTCATCTAGACACATTCAAACAATAATAACTGGCACAAACCGCATAAAATCGGTGCAATCGAAACATCACCTTCTCATGAATATCGATCCGGGACAAAA
>NW_007510625.1:0-247 GCF_000475195.1 Diaphorina citri
TGAAAACAATACCGGTACAAATATGTGAAAAGAATGTTTGCACCTGATACAATGGGATGGTGTCATTTCATGCTTTCAATTCAACAAAAGGGATCGAACTGATCGAAGATCTATACTGGTTTGCTGACCATTTGCTAAAACCGCTAAAACAACACCAACAACAACAACGAACAACAACAACAACACCAACACCAACAACAACAACAACAACAACAACAACAACAACAACAACAACAAAAACAACAAC
>NW_007510626.1:0-247 GCF_000475195.1 Diaphorina citri
CCAGAAGGTTAAAAGACGATTCAAAATAACTTCCCTTGAAAAAATCAAAAAAATGTCCTACATCTACAAACATAGAATATTGATTCTGAGAAAGAAAATAAATAATTTGTACAAAATAGTATCATCTGAAAACCATACTTTTATGCTTCCTTAAATAACATTCGACCTTAAAACATGTATAGGCATTTTCGATCCGCGACCTCTGAATTGCAAGACCGCAACCTGATTACTCCCTCAGTAGGTCGGG
>NW_007510627.1:0-247 GCF_000475195.1 Diaphorina citri
ATGGACAGCATTAAGCAGAAAAGAACCATCAATAAGGCAATTTCCCTTGTGGATGGTATATCCGTAGAAGACGTAGATTCGTAGAAGCTTAACCCATCCTTTAGGGCTGTTTGCCCCTACACCTAAGCCTTTTGGAGTGGGCTTTTTGTGTATGAAGTTAAGCCATTATGGATGGTTCTTTTTTGCTTCATGCTGTCCAATTGTGGCTCCTTGGATAGAGAGAATATTTTTATTTATTTAGTTATTA
>NW_007510628.1:0-247 GCF_000475195.1 Diaphorina citri
AATAACTCTCTCATTCAAGATATAGGATAAACCACTGAATATTTCCAGCAACGAGGTGCAACAACGCGGCATAAAATTGGTGGAGATGTCAAAATTACCATTAAAGGAAAGTAAAAAAAAAGTAGTGAAATTGGTGGAGATGTCAAAATTACCATCAATACTAAGTACCTATACTAAGTAGTAAAATTGGTGGAGATGTCAAAATTACCATTAGTAAAAGAAGATCACTCCTGGTTTGAGAGTTCAA
>NW_007510629.1:0-247 GCF_000475195.1 Diaphorina citri
AAGCCGCTAAAACAACAACAACAGGATAGGAGAAAGCCAGTCGTTCCGAGAACGAACCCTTATCTGTCCAGGATAAACTTCACCCTGGGCGGGAATCGAACCCGCAAACTATCGGCTGGCTCAAAAGCTTCTGCTTACCTTTACAACTGTCACCGGTCAAATCCTCGAGTTTAGAATCAGAGTCTTCGTAGAAAGTATCCGGACTCGAGTTCTGAAATCCAAACCAAACGGCATAATAATTAATAAA
>NW_007510630.1:0-247 GCF_000475195.1 Diaphorina citri
AAAGTTATCCTGTGAGGGACGGGGGTGAGAGCCCCTCCCTCACTGAAAAGAGGGAGGAATGGGAGAAAATTCATCCCTAGCTCGGGGTGCCCTCAGAGTGTTTTGTAACCAAATTTTGTTCCAGAAACAGCCTAAATGCCAGCCTAGTTAGTTTGATTGAGAGGGTGTCTGCCTTGTAAGCGCTAGGCCGCGGGTTCTCATTTTCCATCTTTATAGGAAATCCAAGATGTCGCGCAATCGGAATCGG
>NW_007510631.1:0-247 GCF_000475195.1 Diaphorina citri
TATGTAATGAGAAAGTGATGCAATCGGTTCAAGAGTAGACTGGAAAATAAAATTCGGACCTATTCTCCGAGGGGCTAGGTATGTTGGAAAACTTTCAATCTACAAAGTACATAAGTAGGTGGTAAATTATACATTACGTACCATACGTACTTAACTTAGTAAGCGCTACTTACAGAAACAATTATTCTATTATTTAGTTTTCATTTCATTATTTTTAAAAGTCGGCAAAACATCACTCTGACCATAA
>NW_007510632.1:0-247 GCF_000475195.1 Diaphorina citri
ATCCTTTTGTACTCATGACCTTCCCTAATTAGTTGTACCCCAAATTTGTAATTTAATTTCAAAAATATTGTACCAAATACCTACATGAGACTTTGTTTGGACTGCGGGAGTAAAGGGACTTTTCAGTCTCATTCTGGCAGTGTAAGCAGGGTATATTCTATTCTATTCTAATTAGGTGGTCTGCGTCGTATCTGCCTTCTGAATCTAATGCAGTCGGAAACTATATGTAAGATATACTTGTTCATAC
>NW_007510633.1:0-247 GCF_000475195.1 Diaphorina citri
AGTTCCAAGAAATTGAATATAATATAATCAATTTTTATTATACCTACTCGTAAATAAAACTCATCTAGGTACATATAATTTTACTAAAATAATAGGTAACTTGTATCTAAATATGGGAACAAAAAGTGAAAATAGTGAATCCCTCAAGAAGTATGGATAGAGAGGTACCTACAAAGAACCTAAGTACAAGATACTAGTACGTACCATTCAAAATCGAACCCGCTAGTAAGAAAAGGGAGCATGTTAC
>NW_007510634.1:0-247 GCF_000475195.1 Diaphorina citri
CGTATATAAGCGTATTCACTGGAATTTAGTCTGGCTCACCGCCGCAGGGCGAACGCTTAGATTTTTAAACCTTTTTAGGAGAATTTCTGGAGGGGGAACTGTAACGAAGATTTTTCAAGAGGTTTCATAGAGGAGGCAACTGTAAGTACCGAGGTATTGTCCCGAAAGCGAAGAGAGAAAGAAGGCAGGATAGGAGAAAGCCAGCCGTTCCGAGACCGAACCTTATTACCTGGTGTAGGTATTTGTA
>NW_007510635.1:0-247 GCF_000475195.1 Diaphorina citri
TACTATATTAATAACTGAAGAAATGAAAATGAGAAATGGTCAGAATCGAACATGGGCCATGTTCTATTCTGAGCTGACCATGGTTTCAGGTCATATTAGCAACTAAATTACTACGTGGGCAGCTTGACGTCTTGATGAAACAGCTCGACAGCTCCATACCATAATATGGGTATGGGCGTTAATAACAAACGAAATGAAGTGCAATTGTAGGCAAAATATTCAAGTGTGGGTGTATTTGGAATAAGGG
>NW_007510636.1:0-247 GCF_000475195.1 Diaphorina citri
ATTAGATACGGCTGAATAAAAGTTTCAATCACCTACATAACATACAGTCGCCAAGTTATCTAATTGCATTGAATAGCCCCCAGCCTTGGCACACAGCATCTGTTCCTCTTGGATCACTAAGCTAAATACGCTATGTAATACTCTATATCTTTAGGAAGCACATAATATTTGCATTTTGCATAACTCAAGTGCATAACACACTTGATTGCTCGTAGGAGGTTCCGGGTTCAATTTC
The DNA here is from genome assembly GCF_000475195.1 of Diaphorina citri. NCBI lineage: Eukaryota > Metazoa > Arthropoda > Insecta > Hemiptera > Psyllidae > Diaphorina > Diaphorina citri. Next base: position 236 of record NW_007510636.1, read on the forward strand.
TGATAGAATCGC
>NW_007510637.1:0-247 GCF_000475195.1 Diaphorina citri
GCCCATGGTAGGTATGCATTTAAACAAATTAGTTTAAAAATCGGAGTACTTTTTGTATTCTCAACTGAATTTTTGAATTACCAAATTTGAACCAGGTACATACTGTCAAAATCAAAGGAGAACCTATTCTACGTATATTTGCCTAAACAGTCTTTTTTTAAGGTACCTAAGTAGATCTATATAAATAAAATTGTAGATTTGTCTGTACATTGCTTAGAATCGTGAAATTTTTAGTTATTCTTACTCC
>NW_007510638.1:0-247 GCF_000475195.1 Diaphorina citri
GGCGAATACAATAGTCCGTCCCCTATACCTTTTTATTACTATTGTAATAGTAAAGGAAGGACGGACTAAAAAGGGAAGAAAGGAAGAGGAAGAAGTGGAGGAGAGGGGGTAAGATTAGGACGGGAAGAAAGGAGGGGGGATAAATTTTTATGGGCTTCTCCTGGCTGAGCGCATTTCGCATTTGGGTAAAATCGTAAAAACTATGCCATAAAAATTGGGTAGGTATGACACTAAAAAAAAAAAAAAA
>NW_007510639.1:0-247 GCF_000475195.1 Diaphorina citri
ACATAGATGTCACTAGACACTATTGAGGAGATAGGTATTGCTCATACTTGATTTGTGTCACTTCACTTAATTAAATTCCTAATCAGACCAATAAAGTTTTGTAATATGCTTGTCCCTGATGTACCTATTCTTTTTAATTCAGAAAGAAAGGAAAACCAAAAGAAACTAGGTATTTATTATGTTAAACACACCAATTTGTTGTCAAACAATGGGTATTGGTAGTGTTTGAGATTTTGAGAATAAAACA
>NW_007510640.1:0-247 GCF_000475195.1 Diaphorina citri
GAGTGTCAAACTGTGGGAGTTGAAGAGGAAGGCCATCCTCAGCACCTAATATTATACGTTTACCACTCTACCCTATTGAAATATTGGGAAAGAAAGATGATATTTATTATGGTCAAAGATAAGCAGGCAGATTAAAATAAAGAAAAGGAAATCCTAGAGATCTTAGAACGAGATCATTTGAAGTTTGAAGGTCTGACAATTCAACTAATAATACTCGTATGGTGTAAGTCTTGAGTCTATTTTGACA
>NW_007510641.1:0-247 GCF_000475195.1 Diaphorina citri
AGTTTTCTCCCCCTCAGTCCTAATTGTGCTTTCTTTTCTAATATGTCTGTCTGATTTCCTTTGTATTTTTCGTTTTCCTTATTCCCTCTATTTCAGTAGTCTTTACATATTCCGAACTTTTCCCCCCTTGTAAGCATGTCATTAGCTCCAGCATTGTTCTTTTTATTCTTCTTAGTTTTCTGTTTCTTCTTCTTGTTCATCTTCTTCTTAGTTTTCTGTTTCTTGTTCATCTTCTTCTTAGTTTTCT
>NW_007510642.1:0-247 GCF_000475195.1 Diaphorina citri
GCTTTCTCCTATCTTGTCTTCCTTCTCTCTTCGATTTCGGGACGATAAGACCATAGCACTTACAGTTCCCTCTGTCAAGCCTCTTAAAAAAAAAAGAAAAAAAATCGTTCGCCAGCCTACATAGTTAGCTTGATTGGTAGCGCAACAGTTCCCTCTATCAAACCTCTTCAAAAAAATTCGTTCCAAGTGTCTGTAACGCATCAATACATGCAAAGACAAAAGAATAACTTCCCCGTGGCTAAAGTCT
>NW_007510643.1:0-247 GCF_000475195.1 Diaphorina citri
ACGAGGGGTTTCCCTTCCATACGGCTACAAGCTACCTGCCTACTTACATTAGCCTCAGACTGAGTGCGGCTGGGAAAATACATATAGCACACGATTACCCAGATGGCAGATGCAGATGGTCACCCATCCAGATACAAACACGCGCAACGTTGCTTAACTTCAGTGATCCATTGGGAACTGGCGTATTCAATTTGCTGACGCCGCTGTTTTGTAAATTATTAGATTAAGTGTAGATTGAAATTTGTAG
>NW_007510644.1:0-247 GCF_000475195.1 Diaphorina citri
TTAATTTTTTTCCTAGATATTAAATCTATTTATTTTAATTCCTTTCTAGGGTATTATACATTTTTTCCATCTTTCCCGGGTGTATATCGACGTGTTTTTAGTCGTACATACATAAAACATGAAAATTATAATAACCACTGTTTTGTAATAGATATTATCACCATTGCATCATGAATAAATAGATTTAAGATATCAAAAATATACATAACGAATTAAACTAGTCATTTATTTTTAGGCATTGTAAAAG
>NW_007510645.1:0-247 GCF_000475195.1 Diaphorina citri
CTTCAGTCTGCTGTGTGTATTTGTGTGTAAGATTAAATTTGCCAGTAGTGATAGAGTGGTGCATTCAATATTGCATTGCACCAGTTCCGCACGGATCACTGAAGTTAAGCAATTTTACGCACGGTTGGTATCTGGATGAGTGGCCATCAGTGCCCTAAATCACCAAAGGATGGAAAAGTATTTACAATTCCATATTTCGATATGATTCGTCCAAATTCAAAATTCTGCTTTTCCATTGGCTATTACA
>NW_007510646.1:0-247 GCF_000475195.1 Diaphorina citri
GTAGTGGGAACACTCTCATTTAAATTGCATTGCCTACAAGGACATTTTGTGTGGTTCGGAAAAAAAAATCGTGTCGTGTCGTGTGTAGTGGGAACACTCTCATTTAAATTTCATTGCCTACAAGGACATTTTGTGTGGTTCGGAAAAAAAAAATCGTGTCGTGTCGTGTGTAGTGGGAACACTCTCATTTAAATTGCATTGCCTACAAGGACATTTTGTGTGGTTCGGAAAAAAAAATCGTGTCGTG
>NW_007510647.1:0-247 GCF_000475195.1 Diaphorina citri
TTTGGATTTTCCCAACTTTTTACATAGGAATCGACCATTTATTTATAATTTTTACCCATTTGCAACTGCTCCATTGTGTTAAGCATAAATGCTTGTCAGAAGAGTTGTTTCCCGCCTAATACATTAAGCTAAATTTTCCGACTTTACTTGGACTCGAACCAGCAACCTTCAGATTCAGACTCGAACCACCAACCTTCAGACCAACCTCAGTGGTGTAGGTATTTCAATAATATCTACATTGTCAAAT
>NW_007510648.1:0-247 GCF_000475195.1 Diaphorina citri
CTACTTCTAGAGCCCGAGATAAATCGATCTAAAAAATACCGGTAAATCGTGAAGTTTGACGTCACAGCATACGCTCCCATAGGCGATGACGTCATAATTCATAGAGCAAGAAAAATGAGGACCAACGGAATTTTTCTTTTTCTTCCACGACTTCTAGAGCCCGAGATAAATCGATCTAAAAAATACCGGTAAATCGTGAATTTTGACGTCACAGCATACGCTCCCGTAGGCGATGACGTCGTAATTC
>NW_007510649.1:0-247 GCF_000475195.1 Diaphorina citri
TTTTTTCTTTATCCTAAACCCCTTTAAAACCAATAACACGTGTTGCCGTTTGTCAAAAACGTATGTTTGCCGTATAGATTGAAATCTTTAAACTCGATTTCCCGAAAGTAGGTTTTTTTTTGACATACGGCGTTTTCGCTTAGCACGGCAGTACTTCTTTTGATATAGTTAAGTAATATTGTCGAATAGGTAGCCCGAAAATTCTAGGAAATTATTACCTATCTACAATACCTACCTACCTACTTAT
>NW_007510650.1:0-247 GCF_000475195.1 Diaphorina citri
CGAAGAGGTCTATCTCCGGAACACCCCATTGGGCAAAGATGTGTTGGGTTACTTCCGGGAGGAGGTGCCAATCTGGGAGTTCTTTCTGTCGCGATAGGCTGTCGGCCCAGGTGTTGAACTTCCCTGGGATGTATCGGGCCATCAGAGTTATGTTGTGCCGGACTGCCAGGTCGAAGAGGGCTTCCACTTCGCGGAGAAGTTTGAAGGACTTCGTACCTCCTTCCTTGTGGATGTAAGATACTACTGT
>NW_007510651.1:0-247 GCF_000475195.1 Diaphorina citri
TTGTATTTCCTTCTGTTTCTTTATTTCCATAAGCAACATGTAATAGCATAATTTACTTTGGCTCATATCTGATTACACAGTCACATCCGATTATCTGATCTTTAAAAACACCTGCAAATGAATTGAGAGATATAAAGACAAAGACCTTTTACGAGAATAAGATAATCCTGATAATCCGTTTTCATTGTATGATGCAATCACTCAGTCAGTGATCAAATTATTGAGCATGTTTATGTATATTCCAGTA
>NW_007510652.1:0-247 GCF_000475195.1 Diaphorina citri
TTGAAAAACCTAAATGACCAACGAAATTAAATTTATTAAAAGGATTATTCTTGGAAACACCAAAAATAGTAGGGGGAAAAGATATGAAAAAGCGAAATTTTAAAAGCATCAGACAAGAATGTTTAACAAATTTTGTTCATTCGAAATAATTAAATACTCGAAAATAATAACGATGAAGAAACATGAGTTTGAATTTTTTAAAGATAATGTTTAATTTTTCAACATAAAATCCCGAATTGTTATGAAA
>NW_007510653.1:0-247 GCF_000475195.1 Diaphorina citri
ACAATGAAAAAGAAAGCTTTTTTTGTAGCCATTTTCCATTGATGTGACATCCGAAGAAGTACCAATAATACTAACGAAGTACCTGTCAGATATTTATCTACATGAACGTTTACAAAAATAATTTGTAAATTTTGCCAGCATAGGTAGCTTGGAAGGTTAGATCGCGGGCTCGATTCCCGCACAGGGACAACTTTATCCTAACGAGATAAGGTTTGTTCTCGGAACAGGTCGGGTTTCTATCTCTTGT
>NW_007510654.1:0-247 GCF_000475195.1 Diaphorina citri
AATGGGTTTGATTGTCTCAGTGTAAAGGTGTGTCCACACATGGTCGTCGGCCGTCGATCGATGTGGATCGACAGCCGTCGTGTGGACACACCTTCATAGCGGCTTTATACATACCTACTCGTAATATTATTATCTACTACATGAACACAGTACCTACACACCTAGAAAGACATCCAGAGATGCACCCAGAACTAATTCCAAGTTTATTAAAAAGCAATCCATCTTGATGATTTCTGCTCCTGGTCAC
>NW_007510655.1:0-247 GCF_000475195.1 Diaphorina citri
GGGATAACCCCCTCCCTCAACTTTTCTTCTTAACTTCAAATCATGATGGAAACACACCCTCTTGGAATTCATACCCCAGGTGGTATCCAATCCACTCCCTATTCAGGGACAAGTAGGCCTACGGAGTCTGGGGAGCCTACAACATCATGTAAGAAAAAGAAGAACCTATCATACCTGGCAACAGTAAACATAAACTCTCTACTCCAAACGGGTAAACTAAAACAAACCCTTGACGTTTTGGAAAAAA
>NW_007510656.1:0-247 GCF_000475195.1 Diaphorina citri
ACCACCATGGTACATACCGTTTACATTTCTTTAGGTCTAACTTCGGGATGGTCTTGTTGGCTGCCTGTAGTATATTTGTATTGATTTTCCTCAGACACTCGTTGACGTCAGTGATCTCGCCGGAGTCGTCATGAAACGTTATCTCATTCTGATAATCGATCCAATTCGCCTTCTTGAACTTCCAAATAATTCTCGATGAGTTTTGTCCCGCACTGTAATCATAATTTCTCAGTTTAATGACAATAGG
>NW_007510657.1:0-247 GCF_000475195.1 Diaphorina citri
TCGGAGCTTACATAAATAATAATCAATTAATCACATTTTGATGAGATATTTTTGGATAGGAATGTAAAATGTACATACATAGTTACAAAATGTACCTACTTATAGGACTATACAGACTTCTTATGGAACAATGCAAGTCAAATGGAATGTCAGGAGCAACTGTACAGAACAGTTCAAGATACAACAATGATTTAAATCTCAATACAAATTTGTCTCCAACTTCAGTTGTGACTCGTGCTGACCATAT
>NW_007510658.1:0-247 GCF_000475195.1 Diaphorina citri
AGAGCTGTCACTCAGTTAAACTTATAGCGGCTAACAAGCCTTTGCCTAGCATGAACATTGTGTGAATGTCAGTACACTATCCATCTGAATGTGAATGTTACTAGTGCTGTATTTGTATGAATGTCAGTTCATTATTCAATTTGTTGTGTACGTTGTTGTGCTGTATTTCTAGAGATCGAAGTAGACCGTCCATAAGTGCATGTCGGACACAAGGTACAGAGACATAAGGGTACCATTAAATCCTCAC
>NW_007510659.1:0-247 GCF_000475195.1 Diaphorina citri
CATCAGGGACCGTCATAGTGGACAGTGTCCATCCTTACCTGAAACAAGAAATAAAGGTAATGGGGTAAGTATTGAGTAGGTAACCAACCTCAGTAGTGTAGTGGTTAGTGCAGTGGACTCTAGATCTGGAGGTTGGTGGTTCGAGTCCAAGTCAAGTCATAACATTAAGCGCAGGGAACGATATTTGTGACAATCAATTCATGCTTCTTTTTTTAAAAAAAAAAGATGAGTGTTCCATCGCCGTTTT
>NW_007510660.1:0-247 GCF_000475195.1 Diaphorina citri
GCTATTGTAGCGTGATTCCTGTTGTAGCTGCTATTGTAGCGTGATTCCTGTTCTAGCTGGTATTGTAGTGTGATTCCTGTTCTAGCTGCTATTGTACAGTGATTCCTGTTGTAGCTGCTATTGTAGCGTGATTCCTGTTCTAGCTGCTATTGTAGCGTGATTCCTGTTCTAGCTGCTATTGTAGCGTGATTCCTGTTCTAGCTGGTATTGTAGTGTGATTCCTATTCTAGCTGCTATTGTAGCGTGA
>NW_007510661.1:0-247 GCF_000475195.1 Diaphorina citri
AATAAGTTAGATTTTTTCGTCTGTATGTTTACGTCTGTCTGTTAATAGACCTGTTTTTGTCCTTTCCACAAAAAATTGGTCGACTGATTTTTTTTTCCTTAGAAGATCACCGAAAGGTTAGATTGATCAATAAAAAAAATAATAATCGGTACAGTACCTATACATAAAAATACAGATATTATTTGTCGATTGATAGTCTTCTCCCCTTCCCCTACAAAGGATGGGTAACTCTACTCGGTATACACAT
>NW_007510662.1:0-247 GCF_000475195.1 Diaphorina citri
CCGATGTAGTAGAAACTTGAAATTTGGCAGGATGGTAGGTCTTGATGAGTAAGTAAAGGGAAAAATCTGAAAATCGGCTAAAGTTGCACTGGGCTCCGCCCACAGGCGGAAATAACTTTTCACTAAATGGTTAGAGATATCGAAAAAGTTATGAGAGTAGACCCCCCCTAAACCATACATAAAACCTCCTAAATAACAGTTTTTATTAGGCTTGCCAAACGTCCCGAATTGGCCGGGACAGTCCCGA
>NW_007510663.1:0-247 GCF_000475195.1 Diaphorina citri
TGTTAACTGACGGGGGGAGGGGAGGGAAGGAAAGGGTCAGAGGGGAAGGTTATTTCACAAGACCACGAGGAAATGTTTGTACACATGAGAGAGAGAGAGAGGAGGGAGAAAAGCGTTAAAGAGAGGGAAAAAGCAAGCTTGGATGAGGATTTTAAAGGGCAGGGAGAGAGAGGGAAGGAGAGCCAGAGAGTGAGAAAGAAAAGAGAGGGTGAGAGACAAAAAAAGGGGCGAGAGAGAGAGCAAGTGA
>NW_007510664.1:0-247 GCF_000475195.1 Diaphorina citri
GAAGGTCTAGGTCTACGTCAAATGACTCATCAAATTGTATAGGATTTACTTTGCATTGGTATATGCCGTCACATTCATCGGTATATACCATCTGGTATATGCCAGTAGCGTGTGAAAATCTCAGCCAATCCCCGCCACGGATTGATGCAAATCGATGCAACCACAACCGCGTTGCAGTTCTGTGGTGATATGGCCGTAATTATAATGCGGTATCGTTCCTAGGCCGAACTATATCGTTCCTAGACCG
>NW_007510665.1:0-247 GCF_000475195.1 Diaphorina citri
CTCTCTCTCTCTCTCTCTCTCTCACGCTCTCACATCACATTTATTTCTATAAATGAGAGAGAGAGAGAGAATGAGATAGCAAGAGAGAGAATGAGTGGGAGAGAGAGAAAGAGAGAGAGAGAGGGAGAAGGTAGTGGTTTGACATGAGGTGATGAGAATGGTCAAAAAATATTGGCGGCTCTGGTTGGCGGAACAAAATGGTGGCGGTTCTATTTGGTGCCAGATTTAGCTAAAGTCGGCCCTGCCT
>NW_007510666.1:0-247 GCF_000475195.1 Diaphorina citri
GACCACCCCGTATATTTGGGTTTGGGTAAACCACTTGTATATGTTGACCTACGGTTGAGGATATGTTACCTATTTAAATTTGAATCGTGCTTATTGATTCCCCATTCCTTTTCACAGCGTTCGTCCCGAGTAGAATTCTTATTTCACTTTCATTCATATTCTTATCAGATGGGGATTCACCTCAGGTATTCTCCCAAGTTGACCTTTCTGGTTGAGAAGATCACCAGACGAAAACTATCGAACAGAT
>NW_007510667.1:0-247 GCF_000475195.1 Diaphorina citri
GTTTTCTATGCCTCTATGAATGAACATTAACATACTAATAGGTACCTACTTTAACTATTCAAAGAATTGTACAAGAAAAAGTAAAAACGTATCCTGAAAGTACATTGGGAATTCAGTAAATACTTGAATAGCTAATTATATGTACCTATAAATTCAAGTTATTCATAAAGAGGTCTATGCGAGAAGGGGCATTTCTTGTTTCTATTAATAAATGACCCTTCTTTCATATACCTCTTCAAGTGAAGTA
>NW_007510668.1:0-247 GCF_000475195.1 Diaphorina citri
TTTTTCGTACTTTTGTCAAGAGCGAAAGAGGTTTAATTGGTATTTTTTCGTACTTTTGTCAAGAGCGAAAGAGGGTTAGGTATTTTTTCGTACTTTTGTCAAGAGCGAAAGAGGTTTAATTGGTATTTTTTCGTACTTTTGTCAAGAGCGAAAGAGGGTTAATTGGTATTTTTTCGTACTTTTGTCAAGAGCGAAAGAGGTTTAATTGGTATTTTTTCGTACTTTTGTCAAGAGCGAAAGAGGGTTA
>NW_007510669.1:0-247 GCF_000475195.1 Diaphorina citri
TTTTTTTTTTTTAATCAACCTATCAGATTTGCTTAAACGGAGTTTAAAATCAAATTAATTAAATTTAAAATCACTTTGAGGTTCCGGCCATAAATAATCCGCCATACCTACAAAGTTACTTGGAACTTGTAATTACAACTGCATCTCCTTGACGCTATTGGAGTTGTAGACGAAGACCGACTTGCAGTACTGGAATATACGGTGTTAGTCGGATTCAATGATTTCAATGATAATTAATTTTATTAAT
>NW_007510670.1:0-247 GCF_000475195.1 Diaphorina citri
GAATTATTCAAAAGCTCTACGTTGTCAGTTTCTTTCATTTCCTTTCCTTTCTGTTTAAATATCAAGTACGACACCTGGTTGTCGTAGAAAGCGACTTCTAGCTTCTAGCTGTTGATATTGAGTGTACCTATTTGCTGCTTGCCTGCTTCACTTTTTACCTCATTGTACCAATTTTTTATAAGAAACCTAAAGGTAAGTTTATTAATTATTATGTACAAAAACTTGTGTATCTTGATCAATAATGGAG
>NW_007510671.1:0-247 GCF_000475195.1 Diaphorina citri
AAAAAGCGTATCGAAAAGTGAGTGAAGTCAGTACATGTGTTCCTAACTGTTGCGGCCCTGTATCATGTGATAGTCAAGGAATAGGGTGTGTGTCAAATCCTACATGAATTAAATTACGACTTGCATTCAACGAGACAGTTGAAGCGTGACCCTTTGAATTATTTTCACTCTGAGATCAGCTGTCGCTCAGTTGTCGAGCACTGCTTCCTCGTTGAGAACCCTCGGAGTATTGTGCCAATGATCGACA
>NW_007510672.1:0-247 GCF_000475195.1 Diaphorina citri
AGATTTATTAAAAATTCTGGCGAACAAACTAGAGCCTCTTCTCTTCTTTGATCGAACGGGGACCACTCTTCATCCCCATCAGGACACACCATCTTCGTATCCTGGAGGCCATGTGAGGCTCGTTCTTTGGAGTTGAATTTTACCACTTTACTGAACCAGGTGTGTAGATGAATGGCTAGGGGACGTTAAACAGAGAGAAGACTAGCGTCTGGCTGTGGGACTATAAACAGGGAGGAGAACAGCTAAC
>NW_007510673.1:0-247 GCF_000475195.1 Diaphorina citri
CGGCTATAAGACTAAGAAATATCAAGACTCTAGGTAAGCCAGGCCATTTACATTAAGTGAGTTTAAACTCGGTTCAAGTTTGACTCTCGGATTAACAATCTGATTGGTTGATTTTTAAAAATTTCAAAAAACAGATCCCAATTGATGCAATGTTAAAAAATGGGGTTTAGTATTGTAGCAGGGCCCAAAGTCTGACATCATCAGAACCGAAGATATCAGACCGAAGCCTAGATCACAAGGCTAAGAT
>NW_007510674.1:0-247 GCF_000475195.1 Diaphorina citri
ACCACCACCACCACCACCACCACCACCACCACCGGGATCTAGAGGTCCTAGGTCCCCATTGGTATCAGTTTATACGTTTTACTATAGGAGGAAGGAAAATACTGGTGTCTATTTTTAACTCTTAACAGTAAAAACTATCTTAGCATAAGAGGTGAAAACTATGTTAGCATCCTAGGTGTATTCCAATTCCACCACTCATTTGTCATGGAAGGATTTGGTAGGTATCTCCACCAGAGGTAGGTTAAAA
>NW_007510675.1:0-247 GCF_000475195.1 Diaphorina citri
CCCAGTTTTACTATCTTTCGAACAAAATGGGTAACTTAATAACCTAATATCTACAATCTAGGAACAGAAGGAGAAGAAGGAGGAGAAAAAGAAGAAAAAGAAAGAAGAGTAGGAGGAAGAGAAGAGGAAGAAGGAGGAGGAGACAAAGAAGAAGAAGGAGGAGAGGGAAAAGAAGAAGTACCGGATGTAGGACGGTAATGAAAATTGAGTGCACCTATTTTATTACTGCAAACCAATCAACCAATCA
>NW_007510676.1:0-247 GCF_000475195.1 Diaphorina citri
TTTAAAAAAAAAAAAAAAAAAAACAAAAAACAAAAAAAACATTGCCCACATATTGTACTCCCCACATCACTAGACTTGATCATCATCGGGCAAACAGAACACTGTTTAATGCGAATTATGTGTCAATCAACCCTAAAACATAAAAAAACCGATTCCCCCCTAGAAAATACCCTGTACTCTTTAATTGAAACCCTGAGAGAGAGAGAGAGAGAGAGAGAGAGAGAGAGAGACGGGGGGGGGGGGGGGG
>NW_007510677.1:0-247 GCF_000475195.1 Diaphorina citri
GAAGTAAAAAAAAATCAAAAGAGGAAAATGAGAGTGCCACAAGTTTTACGACTTGGCGTGGGAGAGCTCTATTATTGGGTTATTTCCCCTGATTTAGGGTGTTGGAATGCTATACTATATGTAGAGCTTCCTCATATACAGTTCCGTATTAGAGCTCCGGAACCCAGTCACTCGATTGGGCTGTCGACGCCAGCACCCTAGTTTTTTTTACTTCTCAGTGTGTTTCTTGTTGGGTTAAAAAAAAAAA
>NW_007510678.1:0-247 GCF_000475195.1 Diaphorina citri
CACTTAACAAACAAGTGACGAATCTAAGGTGAGACACTTTCATTAAAACTTAGATGAGGATAACAGTGAAACAGATGGCTGGCATGCAAAGTAAACTGTTGCACTATGGCGAGGTACTCAAGGAGAATGAAACACTTAACAAACAAGTGACGAATCTAAGGTGAGACAAATACCAAATTTCAAGTCTCTAGCTCTTACCGTTCTCGAGACATTTTGTTTACAGACAGACAGACACACACACGGACCA
>NW_007510679.1:0-247 GCF_000475195.1 Diaphorina citri
AGGCACTTTATTGTACAGAAAGGAGGAGGAAGAGGAGGAGAAGAAATAGAAGAATAAGAAAAAGAAGAAGAACAAGAACAAGAAGAAGAAGAAGAAGAAGAAGAAGAAGAAGAAGAAGAAGAAGAAGAAGAAGAAGAAGAAGGATGGACAGAGGATTCAGGTACTTTATGATAAACTGCGGGTTCTATACAATACATCATCCCTGTTCTGTGGTATAGCATACCTAACCCACAGGTACCTAAGTACC
>NW_007510680.1:0-247 GCF_000475195.1 Diaphorina citri
AACGCTTTAAGTTTTTGAACGTAAACGGGATTTTAATTACGAAAGCTTGCGTTTTGTTCCTCCAAGTTCAATTAGGAGGGTAGGTTATGTGTACCTAATATCTACCTAAGTACCGATCTAATGAATATTCACCTAGGTATCCAAGTACCTAACCATCTAATTAATTATTCGTATTCTTTAAAGAGGCAACTCAGTTGGTTATGGGATAAAAACTTCCTATTTTCTTCAAAGTTTTTTTTTTTTTTTT
>NW_007510681.1:0-247 GCF_000475195.1 Diaphorina citri
AAAAAAGTTAAAAAAAATGGTTTACCTACAAGTAAATCTCTATCACCATTTTACTACCTACTTGATTTTTCTCTGAAATTTCTTGACACAATGTAAATTTGCCTAGCTTGACAAGCATTGGAATTTGCTAATGGGTAGGTTAGGTATACCACTTATTAAAAATAACTCTTTTTATATGTGTGTGTATCAAAAATTCAGCCGAGTGATTTAGAGGTAGACAAAGTAACTTTAACATCCTTTGACCACC
>NW_007510682.1:0-247 GCF_000475195.1 Diaphorina citri
GGAGGCTCCTAAAAGGGAAAAGGGACCGTCTTGTTGCCCTATAGGTGATAACTCTTTGTCCGGCCCTGCCTGGGGGGGGCTAAGAAAAGGATCTTAGAAGGGGAAAAATATCCTTCCGTGATAATCTGATAAGTTTATGGTTGGCCCAGTCTGGAGGGGCCTTAAAAAAGGAATAGGACCATCATATTCTGAGATTTCTCTATGGTAAGCCAGGCACCGAGGGTCCTAACATGGGGAAAAGGACCAT
>NW_007510683.1:0-247 GCF_000475195.1 Diaphorina citri
TGTATTGGTCCCTAATACATAATTATATCGCACATCTAATGAAATAACGTAACTCCTTTTCGAAAACGTTATTCCATTTGATGTGTTTCTTCTATGTTTCTTGGGCGTCCACTAAGGGGGTTGGGGTACATATTGCAAGTTGAAGGTTCTCTTGATGTTGGACTGTCACCTTTCAGGAACAGGCTTTCCCGGTTCAAATCCCCGAGGGGGAAAAATGTTGTTGTTACAAATGTCGGAATTTTAGACC
>NW_007510684.1:0-247 GCF_000475195.1 Diaphorina citri
CCGAGGTGTTTCCAACGCTACTGAACACCTCATCCATACCAAGGTGTTTCCAACGCTACTGAACACCTCATCCATACCAAGGTGTTTCCAACGCTACTGAAGGTTGCCCGGATCTTCGCGCTCAATTAGGGATCAACTTAACTCCATACACAAAGAGTCCATCCTCTGAGGCTGAAGTGTAGAGACAAACAGCTCCAAAAGATGTGTTAAACTTCTGTGAATCTTCCAGAGGGCAACGTTCTCATGA
>NW_007510685.1:0-247 GCF_000475195.1 Diaphorina citri
TTGAATGCGTTTATGAACAATATCTTGATGTCCCAAGAAATATTTCTCGCGTAAAATAGAGATAACCAAATGTGGTCCAGTATGGAAATTCTTCACGTGAATATAGCCAATGAGTAAGTCAATAATGTGATGTGAACGAAGAGGATGATCGTGTTCATTCACGGTACATGGCCAATAGGAAGAAGGCGACAAAATTTTAAAACCATGGCGACTGCTCTTAGCAGTTTTTTCCAAGATGAAATTCTGC
>NW_007510686.1:0-247 GCF_000475195.1 Diaphorina citri
AATAAAACCGAAAGAAAAAATAAATAATAATAATAGATAAAGATTTTTCAGGAAAAAATGGCGAAAGAACTTTCTCATACTGACGAGAAGCATGGTCCAACCTGAATGCCCTCCACGCTCCACGGATACAAAACTTTACAGCATAACTACCAAGGTACGAAGTAATAAATGGTAAAGAAAATTTTCTCCCACCTACAACATTGCTTTTGAACTGAAAAAGTAGCATCGTATACAAAGCTCCTTAGAG
>NW_007510687.1:0-247 GCF_000475195.1 Diaphorina citri
GACTAGTCTACTCCCTGTTTATAGTCCCCTAGCTAGACGCTGATCTACTCTCTGTTTATAGTCCCTCAGCCAGACTAGCTAGTTACCTACTAATATTCCAATTATTTTCCTCTAATCATTTTTGATAGAGGGAACTGTAACTGCTAAGGTAATATAGTTCCTACAGCAAAGAGAGAGAGAGAGAGAGAGAGAGGGAGAGAGAGAGAGAGAGAGAGAGAGAGAGAGAGAGAGAGAGAGAGAGAGAGAG
>NW_007510688.1:0-247 GCF_000475195.1 Diaphorina citri
GATTTTATCCTGAACGAATTATGTTTGTTCCCGGAAGGGCTGGCTTTCTCCTTCCTGTCTTCCTTCGATTTCGGGACGATAAGACCTTAGCAGTTACAGTTCCCTCTGTCAAACCTCTCCGTCTTCTATGGGCCCTATGGTAATTCTATCTCGAACTTACGTGCTCAATAATTGCTCATGATCATGATGCTCGAGCAATTGCCCTTTGGATCTTTGGATGGCCAGAGAAATTTTCTGAACCAAAAGT
>NW_007510689.1:0-247 GCF_000475195.1 Diaphorina citri
ATGATGCTGACTAATATTCCTAGGAATTTCTGGAACAGTGAATCTTTTGTTTTCAATTCAAGACTCAATTATTGTTGTCGTAGAGTCTGGCATTCCACCACTATCTATTAGAAGGAACAAACTTCTAATGAATTACGTCCTGAAAATAGCGGCTTCGCCGCTGAACCCAATCCATAAAGTTATATTCAATAACGACCTAACTGGTGTCCAGTTTGGCAAAAAACCAATACCTCTATCTGTCCGGTTT
>NW_007510690.1:0-247 GCF_000475195.1 Diaphorina citri
ATTTGGACCGATTGCAATACTTTCTCATTACCTTGTATAGGTTCCCTATACGTAAGGGTAATAGAAAGTAAAAAATGGGATTGTAATACTTTCTCATTACCGTGTATAGGTTGCCTATACATAACGGTAATAGAAAGTAAAAATTGAACTTCTCAAGATTTTAGATTTCGGCCTGAAAATTAGCAAAAGAGATCTAATAAATTGATCCACAAAAACGTGCCTGGGGCGGGCTTCCAAAAATGTACCG
>NW_007510691.1:0-247 GCF_000475195.1 Diaphorina citri
TTTACTCAAGTGACTTGAGTCAAGTCTCTAAGGTAATAAGAGAATACTCCTCATTATTAAATTTGTTTAAATTCTTTGGAAAAACAACAAAGGTAACAGGTACAAAGACTACGAAGCATTTACAAAAGTCCACCTCGAAATTACTCTAATTTTTTTATGTCGCTGTGAGGACTCGAACCCGAGTCCCTCGTATTGTGAGTCCAATATTCTACCTCTGAGTGAGTTTTCAAAACTTAAGAGAAGATGA
>NW_007510692.1:0-247 GCF_000475195.1 Diaphorina citri
ACTAACAGTTCAGTGAACTACGAGTTTACAAGTATACATATTAGAGATCACTCGTATTACAAGGCCCTATGAGTATCTCCAAAGGTCCATTGGAGTCCATTAACTAATTGGACTTTTTTCTTTATTTACTAAACATATTTACGAATATAACCCAGCAGGTAATTATTACCTACTAGTTTTTATTAATTGATATTTACTTTTATTTTCAGAAATGAAAGCACCCGTAAGGACCAGAGGAAATCTCGAG
>NW_007510693.1:0-247 GCF_000475195.1 Diaphorina citri
AAGCTCAACCCGTCCTTTGGGGCTGGCCAGCCCCTACACCTAAGCCTCAGTTTGGGCTTTTTGTGTGTGGGGTTAAGCATATATTTTATCCTAACTTTTACCATATTTCTAACCGTTTAGTCGGTATAGCTGAAAACCGCCAAAAAACGGTCGAAATCCGTTTAAAAGTGGTCAAAATACCGCCAAGCGCAGCACCTATCTTAACTAAACGTTTCCTGTTGCATCCTTGTCACATTTGTGAACTACA
>NW_007510694.1:0-247 GCF_000475195.1 Diaphorina citri
TGGTATGTAATTCACAAATGTGACAAGGATGCAACACAAAACGTTTGGTTGAGATAGGTGCTGCGGTTGGCGGTATTTAGTGGAAACTTAAACAAAATCGGAGAGGGGTTTTGAAAAGCTAATGAAGAACTTAAAAGTAGCCTTCGTGGTATAGTGACTCTACTGGGTATCACATCAGTAGGCTTGCACGCGTTCTTCTTCTTCTTCTTCTTCTTCTTCTTCTTCTTCTTCTTCTTCTTCCTTCTCC
>NW_007510695.1:0-247 GCF_000475195.1 Diaphorina citri
AAAAAAAAAAAAAAAAAAAAAAATGGGAATAAGGTATGCAAAATCGATGAGAAAATGTTCAAAGGTCCGGACGCCTTATCTTTTTAATGAAGGGAAATTTATGTGAGAAGCATTAACATTTTTTCTGGGTTGTCTCTTTCCGAGAGAAAGGGTAAGAGGGTTTCTTAAATATTCAAAAAAGTTGATTCTGAAGTAAAAGTCAATGTAGTAGGTACATGATAAATCTATTGGATACTTTAGCAGGTTA
>NW_007510696.1:0-247 GCF_000475195.1 Diaphorina citri
CCACCCTTCCTCCCACAAAAACTCCCTTTCCAATAACACAATATCATAGATCTCATTATAGTAATGATTACAATATTATCGTATCCCAACACTCCCCAAACAGAATTTATCTAAAAAACAAAATCATTTCATTTTATTATTTTCTTGCTAGCTCCTTTTTCAAAGGCAATTCTGATCAATACGGCTGCATTAGACGGGACTCACGTGTTCACAAAATTCTTATAGAAATTCGCTTGCGCACATAATC
>NW_007510697.1:0-247 GCF_000475195.1 Diaphorina citri
TTTATCTTAAACAGATAAGGTTCTTTCTCTGAACAGCTGGCTTCCTCCTATCCTGTCAGTTCTCGCTTCGATTTCGGGACCGTAAGAGCTTAGCCGTTACAGTTCTAACGAACCCCTTTTTTTTAATATCAATAATTTTAAAATTAACCTAAAATATAACCGAAAAAAAAAACTATACCTATGAAATATATAAGACCTTGTTTAGACTGCGGGAGTAAAGGGACTTTTCAGTCTCATTCTGGCAGGA
>NW_007510698.1:0-247 GCF_000475195.1 Diaphorina citri
ACTTCGTTTGTTGACCTCCTTCTCCCCAGGTGTGTTAGAAGAGGCCAGGTTCTTCGGTATCGAGAGTCTCGTACCTCAACTCATGGAAATCATCATGTCTCGAGAGAGGTCACGTGATATGATGCCTCTATCACGTCGTGACGTCATCAATGCACTCATCCTGACCCCGATCACGGCCGAATTGAGATTTCAAGGGGTTAATTTGGCCGGCTCCGATCTGTCTCGATTGGACCTGAGAAATATCAAC
>NW_007510699.1:0-247 GCF_000475195.1 Diaphorina citri
CTTATACCTACATGCCTTATGCACATCCATCTATCCTGGCCAATTCCAGGGGGCACCTACCCTATCACACTCCAACCTGATTCCTCCAAGCCTTATACCTACATGCCTTGTGCACATCCATCTATCCTGGCCAATTCCAGGGGGCACCTACCCTATCACACTCCAACCTAATACCTCCAAGCCTTATACCTACATGCCTTATGCACATCCATCTATCCTGGCCAATTCCAGGGGGCACCTACCCTAT
>NW_007510700.1:0-247 GCF_000475195.1 Diaphorina citri
TAGAAAAGATGAGTATTAAATCATAGGTGTTCAAACAAAGACCTACGAAAATTAGAAAAGATGAGTATTAAATCATACTCGTAGGTGTTCAAACAAAGACCTACGAAAATTAGAAAAGATGAGTATTAAATCATACGTGTTTGAACAAAGACCCATAAAATTAGAATACAAATAGGTACCGAAGTTAAGCAAAGCTGGGCGTGGTTGGTATCCGGATGACTGGCCATCTGGGCAATCGCTTGATGCT
>NW_007510701.1:0-247 GCF_000475195.1 Diaphorina citri
CCGGATGGGATACACATGGACAGAAACAGACGGTCTTTCAGTAGACGCACTTCTGTGTCAGGTCTCTGCAATGGAAGAGACAATTTAGGCTATGTCTGGCTAGGGGACATTAAACAGAGAGAAGGCACTTCTGTGTCAGGTCTCTGCAATGGAAGAGACAATTTAGGCTATGTCTGGCTAGGGGACATTAAACAGAGAGAAGACTAGCGTCTGGCTGTGGGACTATAAACAGGGAGGAGAACAGCTA
>NW_007510702.1:0-247 GCF_000475195.1 Diaphorina citri
TGTTGATGTACTTCCCACTGTTCGTAATGTATTAGGTTAAGTACCAATGTATTAGGTTAAGTACCAATGTATTAGGTTAAGTACCAATGTATTAGGTTAAGTACCAACAAATAGGGTTTTCTTTTAATTATTTTCATATGTTAGAAGTTCTCTTTCTTAAACGTCTTCAATTTAATAAATAGGCTCTGGGAAAAACATTTTTTTCACTGGAATTGAAACCCAGGGCAAAGTCGGAATATCGTATGAT
>NW_007510703.1:0-247 GCF_000475195.1 Diaphorina citri
AATCACTCGTATTGAGATCTACGTACATTCTGTATACAGCTGCCTCAGTTAACTCATTTTTAATACGAGATAGGTAGTACGCTATCTCGAATAATTTCTGATGCAAATTGAATCCTACGTAATTCACGTTTCAGCACCTAATATTCCACAAAAACGAGGAAAAACCACCCTATGGACTAATGGGTTAAACCCTTTTCATAAAAGAGCCTGGTTCTTGTGGTACCTTATGAGGTTGATGTATTCTTCA
>NW_007510704.1:0-247 GCF_000475195.1 Diaphorina citri
AAACCAGGTGTGAGATTTTTTCTCTACACGCGTGTACTGACGTTCGGATTTTTAACGCGTGTACTCACGGGTTAAAAACATTGTTGAGAGAGACCATCAAAAATAACTTGTGTCCCATTTTCTCTCTGTGTTTCTCTCTCTCACTCTCTCTCTCTCTCTACCAATTTTTACCCTCTTTCCCTTTATTGTTACTTATCTTTCTTTCCCCCACATTTTTCTCTCTCACTCCTTTTTTTCTCATCCCTCT
>NW_007510705.1:0-247 GCF_000475195.1 Diaphorina citri
TTAGGCTGGCATTATTTTCATTCTAACCTCCTAAATGAAAGGTGAGTAGGTATCATTAGTACGACAAATAAAGAAAGCAGAACGTTTGCCCTTTTTGCTCCATATCTCGAATAGGATGCATTTTAGGGCATATGTTCACAGAGTAAAAAAGTCTTGTATTGACCTCCTGGTTTGAGTATTCTGAAAAAAATTTCGACCACCCTGTAGATTAGAAAGTAGACTAAATTAATGAAGCAACCACGGGGAT
>NW_007510706.1:0-247 GCF_000475195.1 Diaphorina citri
TCACAACCTAGTAGTTGCCGACATCATTACAAGGCTGAAAAAACTTGCAAGAAAAGCCGTATCAAGAAAATGGAATCTGGAAAAAATCAAATGCCCCACCAACAAAAGCCTTTTTGCCCAGGGTATTGAGGATAAATTAAACACCACACTATCTCTTCCCAACAACGAAGCAGATGAAGATGTTAACTCCAACTGGAACATCCTGAAAGAAGCCATAACCAAGACAGCAGAAGATGTTATTGGCAAA
>NW_007510707.1:0-247 GCF_000475195.1 Diaphorina citri
ATATTATCCAAAGATCGTATGTATTCTTCTGAATTGATTTATAAAGAATTTGAAGTATTTGATATTAATCAGCTCTATCTTTTCAAAATTTTATATTTTATAAATAAAACCCAACTCACAGATACAGTTGCAAGAGTAGAATCAACTACCAGACAAACTGGATCTGCCAAAGTTATACCTCTTCACAAAACCATAATTAAAAGACATTATATATATTTAAGTTCGATTCTATTGAATACCATGCCCG
>NW_007510708.1:0-247 GCF_000475195.1 Diaphorina citri
CTTGAACGTTGCTGTGGATCTAGAAAGAGAATGTTAGCATGAAAAGAACAAAACTACACCTAGATAATATACGAGTACCTACATATCCAAGTGTTACGAGTATTTAGAATATTTAGACATCAACTAAGCCATGTGCCACAGTAGAATAGTCGATGTCTGCATTTGAAATTCCCTTTTCTGATTGATGGAAATTTCCTAATTTAGGTAAATGATAATCAAATCTTACTGGAGTACAACTACAAAGATA
>NW_007510709.1:0-247 GCF_000475195.1 Diaphorina citri
ATAAAAACGATTGAATGTCATTGTCTATTAATGTCTAATAGACATTGTCTATTAATATTAGCCTTTAAGAAAGAAAGACAGCTCTTAGCTAGAGTTCTCCTGTGGTTTAATATCAAACCAATTTGCCAATGAGGATTATTTGTGGGGACTAAATTGTCCTAGTCTTTCCTTATCGAAAACATGCCTTTTAGGTCTGCAGTCTACGGACCAAATAAGTAGACTCTACAATGAGAGCAGACACCCAACA
>NW_007510710.1:0-247 GCF_000475195.1 Diaphorina citri
CACGTGGTGGAAAACGTGGAAAGGAAGTCTCAGATCAGTAACACTTTCTTCCTAGAAGGGGGAAAAGTATCAACATTTCAACAGAAAAAAAAGTTTGTTCACGAAAACTTTCACTTCAGATTGGCATAGCCTTCTTAAGGCGAACCTAAACATATTGCTGAAAATTCCGAAGTCATTATGTATAGGTTCCTGTGGTAAATACCATGTACCTACAAAATATCACCAGTTTCTTGAACCCAGCATGAAA
>NW_007510711.1:0-247 GCF_000475195.1 Diaphorina citri
GCGTTGTGGGAAAAATAAAATTGGTGGAGATGCCAAAATCACTTTTTTTTTCCTGCAAATCTCATTCACATTTTTCATAACATAAGGGTTGTATATTTTGCTATCACTGATTCACTTGTAACATCTTGATGAAAATCGGACACGGTTGTATTTTGTTGAAATAGTGATTTTACCCTATCCAATAATTTTGGGTATAGGTACCGAAAATACCTATCTCGTTTTTATCTATGAAGGAATTTAGTGGATA
>NW_007510712.1:0-247 GCF_000475195.1 Diaphorina citri
ATTTGGACCGATTGCAATACTTTCTCATTACCTTGTATAGGTTCCCTATACGTAAAGGTAATAGAAAGTAAAAATCAATTATTCTAACAACGAGAGAAAAAATGGTCCCTCACATCCAGTGATTGCTGATTGTCAAATCTATCGTAATAGTGTGAATGAAATACTAGAGAAAAAAACTGACTTCGTAACATATTAGATATTATTTAAATTTCCGAATTGTAGCTTGCGGTCAATTCCCACACGGATT
>NW_007510713.1:0-247 GCF_000475195.1 Diaphorina citri
GTTCCCATTGGGAACCGCGGTTCCCGGTTTGGCCACCCCTGTAGTACATGATCAATCACAGTTTTATTTTATGTTAATTGAATACCGGTTAGGATCAAGAAATTAAAAATGATCAAAAGAAAATTAGAAAACATCACTTCTTTCATAGGTCAGAACTAAAACAGCAGCGTGCTAAGCAATATATTTTGAGAGATTCACTCCATGAAAGGAGACAAATTTTATTGTAACCCCTTCTGTAGCAAAAGGG
>NW_007510714.1:0-247 GCF_000475195.1 Diaphorina citri
TAAAGATAGGTACCACAAGCTACCACATAGGTACCTAATAGAAGGTATTCGTTAATATCATACCACAATTTAGACCACTCTCATCACTGCTCGTAATAGTCCGGTAGTAATGCCGACTATTCTGAGGCCACTCACGCATGGGTGCTAAATGACTGCTAATCCTTCTGTTAAGATTAACACCCATATTTATGAACAAAATGCTGGCTCTTAAGTTCGTGCTAAGCATAGTCTCAAGGCATTTGATTGG
>NW_007510715.1:0-247 GCF_000475195.1 Diaphorina citri
CCACTCGGCTACCGAGCCTACACAGAGAATTATAAAAACACAACAGAGGGGATTTTGCGATGTTGCCAAAACGAAAATGTCGAAACTCTTGGGTTTTACTGCGGGTTAAAATGTGTCAGAAACACTTGGTCAACTCCGGAGTTTGGGTGAACCATTGGTCTTCAAACTCGCAAGTCAACAGAGGATGTTAGAAACCGGCCCTTAGTAATTTTTATAACTTCATAAGGAACACTCCTAAAGCAAGTAT
>NW_007510716.1:0-247 GCF_000475195.1 Diaphorina citri
TGATGTATGTTTGGTTGGTAGGAAAAGTTCCTTTGTCTCCTATAACCTAGGATGACCCAAAGTCCCTAATGAGAAGCTGATCCTCACGAAAAACTTTTCCCGGCCCTGTGTTCCCAATGGAAATTACTCGCGTATCCTGATGGAAATGGGATTGATTCCCGGAAAAGAAAAACAGAGGGATTCATCAATGCAAATGCTACGTTTCGCATTAGCAATAATAGATTGTGTGTTTCATTATTGGAGAATT
>NW_007510717.1:0-247 GCF_000475195.1 Diaphorina citri
CTGTTCCCCGTGTCACCCCGGTTTGCTAAGATGCTCTGTCTCTCACACCAGCACAACCTTCTCCCCTACACCATAGCCATTGTAGCTGCTCTGTCTGTACAGGAGTTACTATTAAGTTCGGATAGTAATGTCACCAAGATACGAACCAAGTGGGCCGGAGTCAACAACTCATTGCTTCTAGGTAGGTGTACTGAGTTCGATCCCCTTGGTTTCAAAAGAAAAAGTTACAGAACTACAACCCTTTCAG
>NW_007510718.1:0-247 GCF_000475195.1 Diaphorina citri
AATTTTTCTTTTCCTTCTACGACTTCCAGATACCGAGATAAATCGATTTAAAAAATACCGGTAAATCGTGAAGTTTGACGTCACAATGACGTCATAACTCATGACTCCCGCTTCGTTTATCGTCCCAAAATCGAAAAGAGAAGAAGGACATTCATTATTGGGAAAATCCGGCCGTTTTCAGGACGATAAGACCTTAGCCTTTTTTTTCTCCAATCCAATCCACTCGAAATAAATATGTTTTCCTTTT
>NW_007510719.1:0-247 GCF_000475195.1 Diaphorina citri
ATCGAGCTTCTTAGACTGAGGTACGAAACCTTGTCCTCCAAGGATTCAGAGGTCATTGCATTATTGACCAACGATGATGGTGTCACAGAGGCAGCTCTATGTGATGAGCAAGAGAAGGTAGATGAGTATTTTATGAAGTATCAAGAGGCTCTGCAAGCAGCATCAAGAATGTTAGGTCCCGATCCTGACTTGAATTGCAAGCAAGAGGTTGAACCGAGTGAGGCTGGTTCAAATCAGAGTTACACTA
>NW_007510720.1:0-247 GCF_000475195.1 Diaphorina citri
CCACTGGTCGCTACTCGATGAAAGTAGCTACTCAATTGTCCTCACGAGGCTGAGTGCACCCCGAACTCCAAGCACAGAAAAAACTTCGACTCCGCCGGGGTAGGCCATGTTGGCCTGCTCCCATTATAGAAATATCCTTCAGACCACGTTTTTCTCCTACCCTGTACCAGTCTTAAATGATGTTACCTTCTTACCTCCACCTACTCTAGAACTTTTTATATTTTTAATATCACATTATACCTACCTA
>NW_007510721.1:0-247 GCF_000475195.1 Diaphorina citri
CACCAAATCCAGACCATACTGGTACTTTTCATTCAGAACTTTGAGAACATGAGCCAACACTGTACTATCCTTGCCACCCGAGGCTGCAATTGCAATGCGATGGTGTTTCTCAAACAGCTTGTTTGTCACGATAGTGTGGTGGATTTCCAATTCAAATGCATGGAAGAAACATTCTTTACACAATGTGTCACCTGTTTTGGGACGCTGAAACAAATAATGAAATGGAAAAAATGAACTTGTAACTCCT
>NW_007510722.1:0-247 GCF_000475195.1 Diaphorina citri
AAGAAGAAGAAGGAATAAGAGGAGGAAAAAGAAGGAGAAGGAATAAGAGGAGGGAAGAGAAGAAGAAGAAGAAGAGGAGGAAAAAAAAGAAGAAGGAGGAATAAGAGGAGGAAAAAGAAGGAGAAGGAATAAGAGGAGGGAAGAGAAGAAGAAGAAGAGGAGGAAAAAAAAGAAGAAGAAGGAATAAGAGGAGGAAAAAGAAGGAGAAGGAATAAGAGGAGGGAAGAGAAGAAGAAGAAGAAGAGGA
>NW_007510723.1:0-247 GCF_000475195.1 Diaphorina citri
ACTGTTCTTTATATCATGAGCTACTATTACAAGATAGGATCGAAACCACTGGAGAAATTCCTTGGTTCCATCCACCGCAAAGCAAGGTCCCCTCCCCTCAGTCGTGAAGCAATAGATAGCTTTGTCTTCCGGTGCTTTAGCATCTTTCACCTCCTTGGCAATCATGAACTGGCTATCACTTGCCTCTGTCATCACAGAGCAACGCTTTGTACAACCAAAGCTTTCCAGTTGAGTCATTGTGTCTGTC
>NW_007510724.1:0-247 GCF_000475195.1 Diaphorina citri
CCGCCGGGAATCGAACCCGGGTCTCCCGCGTGCAAGGCGAGCGCAGTGACCACTACGCCATGGGAGCTGACTAGAGAAGAATAAAAGCAGACCCAGCAAAACATGGAAACACAAAGGGGGCCATACAAATCTGCTTAATGCCATAGGTACGAGTATTAGAGTAGGTATGTAGGTACGGTACAGGTACACAGGTACACAGGGCTTTTCTCCCATTAAATACCTGTAGCTCACGAGTGTAACTGAGGCG
>NW_007510725.1:0-247 GCF_000475195.1 Diaphorina citri
ACCGGGATAGAACCTGCTCGAGGTAAGCACATACATGAAACTATCAGGATCAGATAACATGAATGAAGACTCCAGTGCTAAGAGTGTGACGGGGATAGAACCTGCTCGAGGTAAGCACATACATGAAACTATCAGGATCAGATAACATGAATGAAGACTCCAGTGCCAAGAGTGTGACCGGGATAGAACCTGCTCGAGGTAAGCACATACATGAAACTATCAGGATCAGATAACATGAATGAAGACT
>NW_007510726.1:0-247 GCF_000475195.1 Diaphorina citri
GTTTCAAACACCTGAGAATCAAAGAAAACAAATAATATAAGGCCAGGTACGCCTGAAAAGGTCTACCTGATACCTGATTTTCCTATGTAGGCATTCCATTCCCTTCTTGACTAAGTATACCTATATAAGTTATTTCTTTTTCAAAATACTTTGTTTTATTTGTACACAAAGAACATTACAATTGATAAACAAAGGAAAACAATATTGAAAAGCATTTGAATTTGTTAGCTTATTTGAAATAACAATT
>NW_007510727.1:0-247 GCF_000475195.1 Diaphorina citri
TAACTCTTCTTCAGCTGGTTTGATTACTTCTTCTTCAATTGGTTTGGTTTCTTCATGTTCTGGTAACTCTTCTTCAACTAGTTTGGTTTCTTCATGTTCTGATAACTCTTCTTCAATTGGTTTGATTACCTCTTCTTCAACTGGTTTGGTTTCTTTTTCTTCTGGCAAATCTTCAACTGGTTTGGTTTCGTCATGTTCTGGTAACTCTTCTTCAATTGGTTTGATTACCTCTTCTTCAACTGGTTTG
>NW_007510728.1:0-247 GCF_000475195.1 Diaphorina citri
CCCGTCTGAACACGGGAAAGGCGAAGAAAAAGAAGATTCTCTCAGATTTACTTACATTTTAAGATTATTGTTGGTAATATTGAGTTCTGCATGTTCCTTACTCAGATGTAACAGTTTCATTTCTCTCGCCTCTAGTACTTCGCTCATTTCCGTCATTTTCTGTAAAAAAAGGAGATCTTTTACTATTAACCGAACAAAGTGAAGGTTTACGTTTTAACTCGACCGTTTTGCATTTGGTTTGGATGAA
>NW_007510729.1:0-247 GCF_000475195.1 Diaphorina citri
TTTGAAGTCGCCAGAGAACTTTGCTGATACGTATATTGATGGAACTGTTTGGTACCACTGGTCATATGTCGGATTGCCTCAATGGTCAGGAAATATTTGAGACAAACAAACAAACAAACAAACCCTTCAACAAATGTGGAAGAAAAAAAAAATCAACTCCAGAACACACTAAATTTGTTTCTTCTGAGGGTTTGTGGTCAGATGTCAGATTTTGTTAATCCTCCAATGTTATTTTTGGATCCTAAGA
>NW_007510730.1:0-247 GCF_000475195.1 Diaphorina citri
TCGAACTTCTTAAAACCTTTCCCATTTCAGGTATTACAAGTATACAAGACATCTACCCTGCCACCGGGCCTGCCGAACTCATCCTCAAATCCCCCACATCAACAACAAAGTCAACAACAACTACAAAACCGCCACTCAAGTCGGCGCCGTCTACAAATAGTCAACAAAGCTCCAACAACCCAAGTAGTAGCGCAAATGTGAATTCCAATGGCGCTAAAGTTAGCGCGACTAATCCTAGCAGTAGCGC
>NW_007510731.1:0-247 GCF_000475195.1 Diaphorina citri
AATGGTTATTCCTCTTTCTTGTTCTTGTTGCATCCAATCAGTAATTGTCGTACCGTGATGAACTTCTCCTATTTTATGAGAAGATCCTGAATAGAATAAAATTCTTTCAGTAGTAGTTGTTTTTCCCGCATCAACGTGCGCTATAATTCCTATGTTTCTAAAATATAATACCTTATTTTTCATAATTTAAAATTAGAATAAGCTTTATTCTGTTCTGCTATTTTTAAAATAGATTCTTTTTGTTTCC
>NW_007510732.1:0-247 GCF_000475195.1 Diaphorina citri
ATTTTTTTTTCAAAAAAAAG
Source organism: Diaphorina citri (assembly GCF_000475195.1). Classification (NCBI taxonomy): domain Eukaryota; kingdom Metazoa; phylum Arthropoda; class Insecta; order Hemiptera; family Psyllidae; genus Diaphorina; species Diaphorina citri. The sequence continues at coordinate 21 of NW_007510732.1, forward strand.
TTTTTTTTTAGGTGTTGCAATAGTAATATTTTTCTCAATAGGTTCTAATCTATTGATCGAATTAAAATTAAAAAATCCTAGCAATTTAGCAAAATATAAATCAGATGGTTGATGAGAGATATAAAATCTTAATAATTTTTTTTCTATATTTAATATATCTAAACTTAATACATTTGAAATTTTTTTTCTAATATTTGGTAAATAAGAATAATCAATATAAAATACCA
>NW_007510733.1:0-247 GCF_000475195.1 Diaphorina citri
GAACTCGGAAGTCGTGACTGATAGGAAAATAATTACAGAGATTTTAGCAGATAACTACGTACAAAATTCTACTGACGCAGTGTACTGTCGCGAGTTTATACAGTATAGAAATAGTAAAGCCCATTTACTAACTTGTCCAACCGACACTGAAAATGAGCCCTATAATCTACCTTTTACCTATCGTGAACTTTTGGCGACATTTAAAGGCTGTAGATCCTCGGCTGCCGGGATTGATGACATCCCTTAT
>NW_007510734.1:0-247 GCF_000475195.1 Diaphorina citri
CACGCCTTTTTTGTTACCTTCCATTCAAAACTCAATTATTTAATTATTGTTTTCAATTATTAATATTTTTTTGCTCTACTATAATGTCTTGATTTGTTTCAGGTCGTGACGCTCCCATCGTGAATCGGGATCATGAGCCGACCTCGTTTCATCACCAGGAGTCCGCTCACCCTCCCACCTACCACGAGCCGCCCCATCCTCACTCTAACAGATATAGGGAGCCAATCTTTGAACCTGTCTTCTCGAC
>NW_007510735.1:0-247 GCF_000475195.1 Diaphorina citri
AGGTTCAATATCCGTCAAGCTAAGTCGCAAGTCTCCCCTCTCAACAATGTTCAGCCTATTTCTCAGCTTCGTTTTCAAATTGCCAAAATGGAAGTTTTTACACAATAATTATTTTTTCACTGTCAACACTCAATTTCTGTGATTAGAAAGATAAAAACTAAACCGCACACGTCAGGAGCAGAGCTGAATGAAACCAGGATCTCGGGATTGCTTGGCAAAACTCGGACGCACGTGCAATATTTTTCTC
>NW_007510736.1:0-247 GCF_000475195.1 Diaphorina citri
CAATCTCAGTGCGACAATCTTCATAAAAGGTGTCTGTACAGACTCTCTCCGAGATGGAATTTTATTACTTTTCACAGATTTAAGTAACTTTTATTGATTTTTTATTGATTTCTTTATTATTAGGTACCTATTATTTGCCAAGACAAACACCTATCTGTATTTAATGGCCATCATTGATCTCCCGTTATTTTGTACGATCAAAGGTAAATGAATAATACTCGTACGATCTTTACGTAGAAGTGAGGTG
>NW_007510737.1:0-247 GCF_000475195.1 Diaphorina citri
TCCCCCCCCCCCACAACACTCCCCACTCCCACAGTCAAACCTGTCTAAGTGGGAATCCAAGGGACCGACAATTTTTTCCCACTTATCCAGGTTTCTCAGTTGAAAAGTGTCCTACTTAGAGAGTTTGCCATTTTCCTATTCCCACTTGAAGAGGTAAATGTGAACACTAGTTTGGAGGAAGAGGAATATGCTTTGCTTTCCTACAAATTCCCACTTACAGAGGTCCGGACCTAGGAAAATGGCAACC
>NW_007510738.1:0-247 GCF_000475195.1 Diaphorina citri
AACGTCTTTAATGGCCCGGATAGGGGAATTCAAATCTTTTGTTCTCAGAGGTAAGGGAGAGTGGGGTACAGTGAGACAAAGTCGAAAGCACGTCTATACAAGTTAAAACTTAAAACAAAGTCAAACGGGGTATACCTAAAAAACTGATTACACAAAATTCAACTGATTTGCCATAAGGAGTGCGAAAATTAGCTGACTGACCATAGGGCAATATGCAAAACGGCGGTTTACATCGTTTGGCGAAAGA
>NW_007510739.1:0-247 GCF_000475195.1 Diaphorina citri
AATAACATCCCATCTACACCTGTGAAAAAATCACTCTAGGCAAATATAGGTATCATAAAAAATTAGTACTATATTTTTGAAGGAAAATTTTATACTTGAGTTTGTATGAACATGAGTACCAAGTCTCAAGTTGGGTTATTTTAATGGATCTTGAGTAGCATAAAGCATACATGTAAACTTCTCTTTATTCGCAGAAACTTTTTAACCCTGTCCACGGCTCGATTTGGGTAAAAAGCTCGACAGCTCG
>NW_007510740.1:0-247 GCF_000475195.1 Diaphorina citri
TAAAATTTAGCGTAGTGTATTAAGCAGGGAATTACATTTTTGACAAGCATTTATGCTCAACACAATTAAAATTCCTTTTCTATAGTGACCAGTGAAGGAAGTGTGAGAGGTCAATAAAATCAAAAAAGACCCCCAAGTCCATTTTTGGTGGAATTGAGTTATTGAGCTTGATCCATAACAATATTACCAATGCAATGATGAATGATGGCGGTTTTACACAACTTCTCAGAACAAAGTTGCACTTTCT
>NW_007510741.1:0-247 GCF_000475195.1 Diaphorina citri
CTGGAAGGGTGAAGAAGAGTGTGATGGTTATTACTACCACATGTGCGACACCGGTAATTAGACCTGCATTCATTCCGAGAATGAGAGTAACTAAAGCAGGCAAAACACAGGTTCATATCCTTTACCGCACTGTAACGCTGAGAGGGATCCATTTTGTTGAATTTTGAACAGTGTGCAAGTTTATGATCACTTGTTTGGCAAATGGGGCACAAATATGTTGAGGGTGCCTTCACCGGCGAGTTAGAGG
>NW_007510742.1:0-247 GCF_000475195.1 Diaphorina citri
GTCTTATAGTCCCGAAATGGAAGAGATAAAGTGGGGAAGATAGGAGAATTTGCGACAGTCATTCATTCTTAATTTTGGCACCTAAAAGTGTTTGAAATTCCCTCATAACCTAATACCTTGGAGTCAACTGAACGAACTGAAGCTAAATAAGCTTCTAAGCAATACTAGTAGTTCAGGGAACTGAAGACAGTGTAGCTGTAGACCTTACTCAGCAGGCCCCCGTGGACCCAAAATGTGATGAAATTTT
>NW_007510743.1:0-247 GCF_000475195.1 Diaphorina citri
TCGCGTTACCACTGGGCTAATCTTGCCCTCGAATTGGCGCCAGTCTTTCGAAACACCCTGTACAAGTTAATGTTTATCTCAAGTGGTTAGATACTTTGCTAATATGTACACAAACACAATCATACTCGTTGTGTGGATTGGTAAGGATAAGGAGTGACTCATCTGATCATGCTGTAAAGAATGCGATCCAAACAGTCTAAATCTAAACAAACGAGATTTCTTAGGCGCGTTTCGCACTGAGGTAACA
>NW_007510744.1:0-247 GCF_000475195.1 Diaphorina citri
CGTAATATACTTACTTACTAATAAAATATGTACTCGTATACTTCCCTCTTGACATATTTACGAACGTGTAAAAATATTGGGAAATGCATGCTTTGTCCTTGACTTGCGTTAATTTTGATCTAAGAGTTGACGGAAGTAGTCGAAAGGAAATTGGGATATTGTGTCTTCAATTACCAAACCTTGTCGGAAATACCCATAATCAACAAAGGATTCGAACCCATTTTGTTCTTCTACTTTTAAGTTTTCC
>NW_007510745.1:0-247 GCF_000475195.1 Diaphorina citri
TAAGAAAATATAAAACACAACGATATGAGGGAAAATGATCATCCCTTTCACTTACCATGACCTTTTTAGCTAAATCCACTTCTTATTCTTGATGGTTACTTGTTTACGCGTTTGTTGGTTACTTTTTTACGCGTTTAACTTGATTTTGAAACTTTACTTGACTTTAAAATTCAACAGTAGCAAGAACTCTCAGAACTGAGTCTTCCTTGTCTAAAACCTTCTCTTGATCTTCAACCAAAAAAAGGAT
>NW_007510746.1:0-247 GCF_000475195.1 Diaphorina citri
TCCTTAAAACCTGAACAGATAAGTAAGTTTCGTTTTTGGAATGGCCGTCTTCTCTTCAATATTGCAGTGCGATAAGATCACCCTCCGTACAGGTTCTCTCTATCAATATTGACCACACGAGTCTAATGTAGCAGTTCTTCCATTGCTGTGAAATACGGTGGTAAAAAACTCATCTTGAAGATTAAAGTACCAATAAATAACCCCGATTGTCTCTTTTCTTCATACACAAAAAGGTCACTCCGAGGCT
>NW_007510747.1:0-247 GCF_000475195.1 Diaphorina citri
GAAAACGCTCTCAATGGTAACGTGGGAGAGAAAGAGAGTAAAATGCCTTTTCACACAGTGAAATCGCATGAAGATCTGTTAGGAATAAAGAGAAAAGTAGGAGTGAGAGAGAGAGATTAGTGGAGATGCCAAAACTCATAGTGCCTCGCACACAGTAAAATCACACTTTAACTTACTTTAAAAGAGGCAGAAGGAGAAAGACTTGCGACGGAAGAGGAGAAAAGAGAGAAAGGGAGAGTGCTGAAAT
>NW_007510748.1:0-247 GCF_000475195.1 Diaphorina citri
GTTAGCGGTGTTTTACCGTATTTTTCGACATTTCGACCGCTATTTTACTGATGATTAAAGACTTAGTTAAGTACATAAATATGTACCTATCAAAAATGATATGGTAGTAGATGTGACAAAAATGATAAACAACAACAAGAACAACGCCAACAACAACAACAACAAGAACAACAAGAACAAGAACAAGAACAACAACAACAACAACAACAACAACAACAACAACAACAACAACAACAACAACAACAAC
>NW_007510749.1:0-247 GCF_000475195.1 Diaphorina citri
AAAGTTAAAAATGAAGTGATTGTTAAAAAGTTCCCGTGCGGCAAGCTCATATCAGGGCTTTTCAACCTGAGCTCTGAGCTTTTAAGAGCTGATGGTGGCAGAAAAAAATCCCACTTTCTTGCAACAAAGCAAGTTGATAACATTGTGCCTAGACTCCTAGTAGATACATAGGTATCAGGATTTTTTTGGCACATCATCCACTAGGGAAAAACCATCTCATTTCCTATCATGGCTCACATAACACAAA
>NW_007510750.1:0-247 GCF_000475195.1 Diaphorina citri
AAAAAAAAGAAAAGTGTCGTGTAGAGCAGGCAAGAAAAAGGGGAAACAAAATAATTGAACAGCCTCGAGTTTCCGCACAAATTTTCCACTTTTTTTTCCAACCAAAGGATTTGTTCATATAGCGTCCCATGAGGTGTATTCATTATGAGTTGGATTAGCCTCGTATCTCAATTCGTCTAGCAAAAAATAATCTCTAGGAGTCTAGGTCTAGCTTTCTACACAGTCAGCCACAATAGTAATGGTTGTT
>NW_007510751.1:0-247 GCF_000475195.1 Diaphorina citri
AAAAAAAAAAAAAAAAAAAAAAAAAAAAAAGTTGTGATATAATAACACAAAGAAACTGCATTTACATATTCAGTTTCTATCGGAGCAGGTCGTTTAGTCGGTAGTCAGTTTCCCGAAAGGAAAACAACCTGATCTGTTGACCTCTGCACTCCACTACATATAGACAAGATTGGCTGAATCAATTGAATACCTCCATACGACTAGATTGGCTGAATGTGGGCACGGTTGGTCCAGTGGTAACGCGCTT
>NW_007510752.1:0-247 GCF_000475195.1 Diaphorina citri
ATAAACCTTTCAAACTTTTCCTCGATAAAAACAAACAGTCCTCCCCACCTTCCCCTCTCCTTGTCCTCCCCCTCTCTCCTCTCTCTTCCTGCTTCCTATCTCTCCTTCTTTCCCTCGCTAAAGATTCATGCTGTTGAAAAGATGGAATTAATTTTTTTACGACTCCTGTTGAAAAGCGGGCAGAGAGCAGTTTTGGGGCGTTTTAGTTTTGGGAATTGTACTTAATATCGAGTTAATGAGCAGAACA
>NW_007510753.1:0-247 GCF_000475195.1 Diaphorina citri
GGTCTGACAGACCTTAGATATGTCAGACAGTCTGATAGACCTGGGTTTCAAGCCTTTTTTTATGACACACGTTAAAATGGTATGACAGACATCGGCATGACAGACGTCTGTGTCTGTTAGACACTTTGATAGACCTGGGAGGTCTTTTTTCCACCACACACGTTAAGATGGTCTGACAGACCTTAGATATGTCAGACAGTCTGATAGACCTGGGTTTCAAGCCTTTTTTTATGACACACGTTAAAAT
>NW_007510754.1:0-247 GCF_000475195.1 Diaphorina citri
AGTCAGCTTCACCATAATGTCGGGAGTAAACGTTCCGAATCCGGCCAGGTTCACTTTTTTAGCCTGAAAAACAGACATAAATATGATAAACCTGTCTAGTGACCTTGGAAAGTAGCGCGTCTGCCTTGTAACAGCTAGGTCCTGAGCATATGTAAAAGGTTTGTTTTCGGAACGGCTGGCTTTTTCGTATCCTGTCTTCCTTCTCTCTTCGCTTTTGGTACGATAAGACCTTAGCAGTTACAGTTCC
>NW_007510755.1:0-247 GCF_000475195.1 Diaphorina citri
TGGGGATTTGGCACATCCACTAAATCTGAACAGCGAAGCCCTAATTGTCCTGGATTTCCTTGAATATTAGTTTGTTTGAATAGAATTAAGGATACTACGTATACTTGAGCTATCTTCGGCTCCCATCCTAGGTAACCGTGTGTGGTGTGGACATGTCTGCGACATCGCACGCCTATCTATTAATGACTGTTTTGGTGTACTCAAAACTATAAAAACCCACTTTATGACTGTTTTTATGGCGCGTAGA
>NW_007510756.1:0-247 GCF_000475195.1 Diaphorina citri
AAAACTTTGAACTACACCTTTCTGAGCACCCATGAGCTCACGTGACGTGATAGTAGAATAGAATAGAATAAAATAGAATATACCCTGTTTATACTGCCAGAATGAGACTGAAAAGTCCCTTTACTCCCACAGTCTAATCAAGGTCTTATGTATTTGGTATGTAGTGTGTTTCTACCTTTACTCTTTTGTTTGTTGTTGACAGGGATCTATCGTACGGCAGAGGTCACACGGCTCCAGTGAAGGGAGC
>NW_007510757.1:0-247 GCF_000475195.1 Diaphorina citri
TCAGCAGAGACCAAACAGTGACAGGCTTTAATTTACGTCACATTGTGTAACAACCTCCTGCTGATTCGAAATTTCCCTAGTATTGCTGACTCAAAATCTCCCTCCCTCTCTCTCTCTCTCTCTCTCTCTCTTCCTCTCCTCTCTTCGTCTTCGTCTCCCTCTCCTCTCTCCTTTCGCTCTCTCTCCCTCCCTCCCTGTCTTTATCTCTCTCTCTCTTCGTCTCTCTCTCTCTCTCTCTCTCTCTCTC
>NW_007510758.1:0-247 GCF_000475195.1 Diaphorina citri
TACGTGATAAATCCAAATCGGTCAAAATTGCCATAGAAGTCATTGTCAGGCTCTTCCCAAGAGTGAATTTCAGCACCAGCATGACGACCTTTCAAATATCGCTCAACAATGGCATGTCTCTCTTCTGCTGCTCTCAAGAGCAGCTCTTCTGAATTCATATTGATGTGACCATTCTCATAACCATAATGCTATCTGAAATTAAGGCAAAATTAATAAGAAGATGGATGAGAGACATGAAAACAGGGTT
>NW_007510759.1:0-247 GCF_000475195.1 Diaphorina citri
GGGGGGGGGGGGGAATCATCTCATTTGTTACCCACCCCAAAGTTGCTTATGTGCATGTGTGTGGGTGTGCGTTTTAAAATTGCGTGTGGAAGATTTTTTGTTACGTGTGCGTAAGGTGAACGTGAAAGAGAGAGAGAAAGAGAGAGGGAGAGGGAGGGATAAGAAGAACGATGGGAGGAAGGGAGATAAGAAGGGGAAGGAGGGAGAAAGTGAAAGAGAGAGAAAGATGAGAGGGAGAGAAGAAAAG
>NW_007510760.1:0-247 GCF_000475195.1 Diaphorina citri
GAACCCGCGGCCTAGCGCTTACAAGGCGCTACCAACCAAGCTAACTAGGCTGGCCCAAGAGGTTTGATAGAGGGAACTAGGTATGACAGCTAACACTGCTTAGGTCTTGGCCTAGCGCTTACAAGGCGCTACCAACCAAGCTAACTAGGCTGGCCCAAGAGGTTTGATAGAGAGAACTATGACAGCTAACACCGCATAGGTTTTATTGCTTTCCTTATGGTTCTTCCATCTTTGATCTTCTATATGG
>NW_007510761.1:0-247 GCF_000475195.1 Diaphorina citri
TGATCTACAAATCATTCCTGATACAATATAATCATGTTATCCGGACTGATAGAAGGAACCAACTTGATTTGAAATATTATAATATTAAGTTATTAAGTGTCTAGGTAAAGGGACATTTTATCACATACCTACTCAAAAGAACATAGCAAACTTTCCAAAATTTCCCATTCACAGTAGATATTTTACTCTCTCTTTTTTTTCGTGTAAATCAGGGGTTCTTAACCTTTTAGAATTGGCGGACCACTAT
>NW_007510762.1:0-247 GCF_000475195.1 Diaphorina citri
TCCAGTTTTATTAGCATATCTAGAGTTGTAGAGTTCTGTTCCTTCAGACAAAGTCATCAACAAACTGACCCTAATCATCATTTCATAAGAATTAAAGGAGTTAAAAGTTAAGAAGTTTGTTGACCCCTTGAGTGACCAAGTGTAATATAATGGGAACTTTATGACTGCAGTGTGAAAGATTTTGCAACTTTTTAATACTAAACCGACCCGAGAAGTAGGTGCTAGATTTTGCTTATTTCTCGGTGTG
>NW_007510763.1:0-247 GCF_000475195.1 Diaphorina citri
AATAATTCTAACCACCACGAATACCACGATAAATTAAAAAAATACATAATTTTATTCCAAATCCAACCAATCTCTTTGTCTGGGTTCCTGGTTCCAACTGTTTGTTTACCACGTGACTCTTATAATAATAATTTTCCATCTCTCTGTTTTCAGACAGACCTCACCCATCGTTTCTGATTTCGCCTGTTCCGTTTCCATTGCCCTCATCATGTTCTACTATACAATAGCTCTTGCTGTGATACTTCTA
>NW_007510764.1:0-247 GCF_000475195.1 Diaphorina citri
TGGCTGCCTTACGGTGAATTGATGAATTCTGACTGATGTGGGATGGAAGATTTGATGGTATGAAGATTTGGGGTTGAGGGGATTACTTATCACATTAATTTTATCAGGTACCTACCTAGTTCTAATTACGTACATGTCTCGGTGGTATAGTGGTGAAGGTGTTCACCTGGTAAATAATAATAATAATAGTGCTTATTTATACTGCTCGCATAGGACTGAAAAGTCCCTTTACTCCAGCAGTAGGCTA
>NW_007510765.1:0-247 GCF_000475195.1 Diaphorina citri
AATATTGTGAAAAGTGCAACAACTCATATCTCTTTCCCCGCCTCGTTATCCCTACTGCTTTTGCTTCTCGTAAAAAAACGAGCGGAAAAAAAATTGAAAAAGTTTTTCTGACTGTGTCCTATTTTTCAGATTTGTCGCTATCCCCCCCCCTCTTTCTTGTCTCTCTCCTCCTCCTTCCCATTTTTTGTTAGAGGGCGAAGTGAGGAGAAATTAATGGAAAAGACAGTGATGAAGGAGGAGGAGAAGA
>NW_007510766.1:0-247 GCF_000475195.1 Diaphorina citri
TCAAGAACATTCTATTCTATCTTGCGATGTTCCTGATAAAATGTCCTGATAACCCGCAAGCTTCCAAGATGTCCTGATAACAGACATGGTACACAACACAGTTCACAGTGCTTGTTTACAATGAGAACGAAAATAAACACACCAGGCGAGAAATGAATAGAGCTACCCTATCTGAATAGAAACTAAGGTTGGTTCCTTTTATCAGTGTGATTATGAATTATTGAATGAACGAAGAGGGTTCTGAGTT
>NW_007510767.1:0-247 GCF_000475195.1 Diaphorina citri
TGTAATAGGCTTACTTATCTAATCCTATAGAGATTAAATTTTTGACCTGTTAGATAAGTTCATAGTGAACCAAGATAGATAGGGAAAAAACGCATTGACACGGTAAAAATTTCGACTATTTAGTTATTTATTTTGTCTGTTTCTCATTTTTTTACTTCATTTAATTGGATTTAGAATTTGGAAGAATGTTAAAAATTCAATTTTTATCCGACATTTACATAAATGACTATCGCAGTAACAAGTTGGG
>NW_007510768.1:0-247 GCF_000475195.1 Diaphorina citri
CAAATTTCTTGACCCCGCCGGGAATCGAACCCGGGTCTCCCGCGTGCAAGACGAGTGCAGAGACCACTACGCCATGGGAGTTTGCTTACAAATGTTCAGTTTTAATGTTGGTAAAAAATGGACCAAACTGTGTATCTCTATCGAATTATGCATACTTATGTATGCATATTTCGATAGAGATACAGACTCATTTGAATCAGCTTTAATAAAGAAATATAAAACCAAAAAGGACCAAGAAGAAAGAATA
>NW_007510769.1:0-247 GCF_000475195.1 Diaphorina citri
AAGGAACAGAAGAAAGCACTACTAAACTTATTCTTGCAACTACAGAGAACTGCATCAAAAACAAACGTGAGGAATTTAGAAAGCGACATTCTGCCCGAACGAACCTAGGTGCAATGTCCTGAAAAAAGAAATATCAAAGAATAATAAAATACACATTTAGGTGTGCCAGAAAAAAAAGAGGTTTGTAGAGCACAGCACTCTCTTCAAACTGTTAAGTAGCTCTCAAACAAACGGGGCCAACGAGGGT
>NW_007510770.1:0-247 GCF_000475195.1 Diaphorina citri
TCCAACCTATTCCATCCATCTGAAATAGACAACAAACATAAAATCATCAATAACAAGTGAAATACATTTACAATATTGTGCACTTTTTGCCTGTACAATGACTAGAGTCGTGAAAATTGTGGTTATCCTTACTCCTGGACTGCATGCACTAGCAAACAAGGACTGCTAGTTATTGCATGTTTATTTTTTATTTATATGCACAATTTTACTACTTTATTTATTTAATTTTTATTGCACATGACATACA
>NW_007510771.1:0-247 GCF_000475195.1 Diaphorina citri
GAAACTCGAGACTCCAATGGAGGCTCTCTGATGTGAGGCAATCTGCTATTCAGACCAAAAGAACACGGCTTTAAGAACCTGAATGGGAACTTCCTGGTTCCTGGGAGCGGAAAGCAAGAAAAATGAACAAGAGAAGCTATGACAGTCGGATCTTGCCATTATCACTCTTTTATCATTTTGCTCTCTTTTTACAGTCTTTTGTGTTTGCTCAAAAAACTGTGTCCTTATCCTTAGATCATTTCGGGCA
>NW_007510772.1:0-247 GCF_000475195.1 Diaphorina citri
CCTTCAGGGATGTTCTTAGAACGGAGACCTTTGGATATCGATGAGAGTAGAATTTCCTTCTTTGTTTTCTTTTGTCAGCTATTCTTCTTCGTCTAGATTTTCTTCTTCCTTCTTCGTCTTCTTGCTGAATGATGCATTTTGTTATTTGGTAGACAAACATCTTTGTTCCAAGGAATTACAACCAACGCTTCAGAGCAACACTGGCAGTTTGTGATTCCAATGGTGTATCCGATTTTGTTAGAAGATT
>NW_007510773.1:0-247 GCF_000475195.1 Diaphorina citri
AATGACAAACATAAAATGTACAGATTAATAAATTGAATTTTTGCTATGCTAATCAATTGTTCGTTTTTTAACATAGTATAAGTATAATTATAAACCCAATGTGGCTAAGCACGGGTGGGGTTTATTATTTTTAATTCATCTTTTTCCAATTATTTTTACAAAATTCTTTTCCTTGCTGTTTTTAAAGGGTAGGTATTTTATTTGATTTTTTAGGTGGTATTTTTTTTTTTTTTTTTTCCTTTTTTAA
>NW_007510774.1:0-247 GCF_000475195.1 Diaphorina citri
CCTTTGCTAGTCCATAAGCAAAGAGACTTTGTCAAAGGTGTCCCAATTTCATCCTGCAAACCGCAAATGTCGCCCAAAAATTTAGTGTTTTGAAATCTCCCCAATTTACCTGGACATTAGTTCTCTCAGATTGGACACTGGGTATGTCTTCTGTCCTATATCCCTCTCCAATCCTGATTACGCTTGTGATGTTAATGTTTTGTTCGGCATGTTTTTTGACGTTACTCATATCATGAATTGAATGAAA
>NW_007510775.1:0-247 GCF_000475195.1 Diaphorina citri
TACCAATTATTTACAAAAGTAAAAAAAAAAAAAAAAAAAAAAAAAACATAAGTCTGTGCTGCACAAACATTTTCAAGATCCAAAGTTATGAAAAGGTAGCATTCTTTTAAACCCTTCTTTTGATAACTTTGGATCATGAATATGTTTGTGCCGTACTGACTTATGGGGTGATCTCACTGAGGTTCCCATAACTAGCATATTTTTGGGTCAATAACTGGTACACTTACTCCAGTTCAAACATTTCAAA
>NW_007510776.1:0-247 GCF_000475195.1 Diaphorina citri
TCAAATAGACATTTTATTCTGGGCCCTGAAATAATGTCCAATACATCTGGTTCCAGGGAACTAATGTGAAGAGAGGGTTGGGTTTCAGTGGGTCTGGATGTTCTGGTATCTGGACATTAATCCCACACTCCCAATTGTAAAGGTGTTTTTTTTTGCAATGGGCGTCTTCGGAAGATTTCCCCTCTCCACAAAAAGTTATTTTATTCTTTCCCCTTATTTTTTTCCATATAAACTTACGAGTGAAGGT
>NW_007510777.1:0-247 GCF_000475195.1 Diaphorina citri
TCAACAAATAATTTCAAATCTCCAGATGCACTCAATAAAGAACTGACTAAAGCTATCCTCTTAGCAGCGAAAAAGACAGTACCGCGGGGCCGTATGGCTAAATTTAAGAACTTCTGGACAAAGAAACTTTCAGTCCTAAAAACCAAAAGGAACAAATTAAGGAAGACTACAGAAAGACTCAAAACCAGAGAAGCTGTTATGGAATGGAGGAAAAACGCAGCGATTCTAAAGAAGGAAATAAATAACT
>NW_007510778.1:0-247 GCF_000475195.1 Diaphorina citri
TTTATTTTTACAGATAAAAAAAAAATTGAATCGAGGTTTCCCTCTGAGGGAAGAGCTCCAAGAATTACGTACTTGCAGCATTTAAGTACACTTTTGTTTTACACTTGGTAAAACAAATAAAATAAATAAAACTAGTTCCCTCAATGAAACCTCTTGGAAAATTTTTTTGGTCAAGTGATTTTAATTCTTAATTATATAATTATTTATTTTTACATTATTTTATTTTCATTTTTAAAGAGGTCTCATT
>NW_007510779.1:0-247 GCF_000475195.1 Diaphorina citri
ATAGGTTTATAAACGTAAGAAAAATTAGGTACTTCAAGTGTGGTGATTGGAACGAACTTTTGTGACAACTAACTATTATTAAGAGGAGAGAGGCCTATCAAAAATATTTAGGTAGGCATAGATAGACAACGCGTTGGGATAGTTTTCTTACTTGTTAGTAATATGTTCGAATCAGGCGCGTATACGCAACATTCCGCCCACCCAAATTCGCGAGGATTTGCAACAAGCAATATAAAGCAATTATCAT
>NW_007510780.1:0-247 GCF_000475195.1 Diaphorina citri
GTTTTCATAATAGTTTGGAGGGATCCTCTGATAAACGAGCAAGAAACCATTGTCCGGCGATATAAAACGCTGTTGAACAAATGATATATAGAAGAGGATGTGAAAGAAGGGCCATTTTCCAAAATAGGAAACAGTACAATAGACTTTCTTTCATAGACCTCCTCAATCTCAAATATGGAGGGATCCATTCTCGCTATAGTGTAGGTCATGTTCCAATCCCAGTGCGTTCAATTTGTTTTGCAGACGA
>NW_007510781.1:0-247 GCF_000475195.1 Diaphorina citri
AACTACGTTAAATCCTTACTCTAAAATACCTACCAGCTTCAAGAAGTGGTCTAGTCTATAGTGATTAGGGTTCTGATTTGGTAAACTCTTCCGTAGGTATGCGAAGGTTATAGTACGAATCCAAGTTTCAAGTCGTGAAGTGTACTATTGAGGAAACAACATTGTTGGTGACAAGCATTCATGCTTAACATAATAAAAAATGCCTTTCCAAGCAAGGCACCCTTGACCTGTCCATTATGTGGTGCCA
>NW_007510782.1:0-247 GCF_000475195.1 Diaphorina citri
TGTTTAGAATTTTCTCGAACATTTTCCTTGCCATACTGTTTTTCTATTACTTTGCTGGAGCATCTTGAAGTAGTCTTGTTAGTGGGATAGAATTTTCCATTGCATTATCCTCATCCCATCTAGAATGTTGATGTTTATGATTTTAATCATAATTCTTTGTTCACTCCATGGCTGACATCTGACATCAACCTCATTCATAGGAACAGAGATATCGTTACCGGTGCTTACGGGATGGTTGAAATCTGAC
>NW_007510783.1:0-247 GCF_000475195.1 Diaphorina citri
ATACAGGTTACCTTTTATGCAAATATTTATACGTAGCTACATGCATAAAATCATCGCTATCTATCGTCCTCTAACTAGGTCAAGGTCCTGCAAAGGATAAAGGTCTCGATGGCCCTAACACAAAGGTTGTAAATTTTGTCTGCCATGATGCTAAACTGTTAGACGTCACTGTCCATATTACAAGCTCGCTTGTTTGTTCTGTTACAGGGTAAACAGAGGTTTATCTCTGAAACTGTGCGTATACAGG
>NW_007510784.1:0-247 GCF_000475195.1 Diaphorina citri
TGATGGAAGTTAAAGAAGTTGTTGCAACTGCCAAAAAAGTACTGACACCCATCACCTAGTAAAATTTAGGTTCAATTTGAACCCATAACCAAAAACCACAGCCCCATGAAAAAAAAAAAATGCTAGCATAACTAAACAAATATCTGCTCTCCGCATTCATTTTGAGTGAATTATTGGGGCCGTTTAAGACATTTGAATTTCCTAGCTCCCCATTGTTGCTTAGATAATAAACTTATCCCATATTTAG
>NW_007510785.1:0-247 GCF_000475195.1 Diaphorina citri
CTCAATATAATCTGACGTCTAGAAGTAGAAGAGATTAAATTGAATACGGTATCCAGATGATTCAGACATAAGAAATAACCTTTATTAACACATGAGGTATTTTCATATAGGTAGGTGCTAGCTACACATAAACTAGGTCATAATCCTGTGGGATACCTAGATGAGTTCAGACCAATGATGAGTCCTAGGTCTTACTAACCTACCTTCTAGTTTTTCAACGGTTGCGACTGGTAGGTCAGATCAAGAG
>NW_007510786.1:0-247 GCF_000475195.1 Diaphorina citri
GATAGTCAAATTTGATTTCAGGATCCAACCTCAGTGGTGCAGTGCTTAGCGCGGTGGACTCTGGATCTAGAGGTTGGTTGTTCGAGTCCAAGTCAAGTCATAAAATTTAGCGTAGTTTATGAAGCAGCGAACGACATTTGTGACAAGCATTTATGCTTGTCATAATTAAAATTCCTTGATTTCAGGATCCAAACGGTTCTTCAGTGTCCGGTGGAACATCTACGAGGTGTTCAAATGCAGCCTGTTT
>NW_007510787.1:0-247 GCF_000475195.1 Diaphorina citri
ACTAACAGTTCAGTGAACTACGAGTTTACAAGTATACATATTAGAGATCACTCGTATTACAAGGCCCTATGAGTATCTTCAAAGGTCCATTGGGGTCCATTAACTAATTGGACCTTTTTCTTTATTTACTAAACATATTTACGAATATAACCCAGCAGGTAATTATTATCTACTAGTTTTTATTAATTGATATTTACTTTTATTTTCAGAAATGAAAGCACCCGTAAGGACCAGAGGAAATCTCGAG
>NW_007510788.1:0-247 GCF_000475195.1 Diaphorina citri
AGCTGTTTTTGTATCTATGCTGATCTATCTGATTTCAAGCACTCAAGCCAGCTCTGTGTGAGTAGTTACCCTGATCTGTTTGTCCATGACCTGTTTTATGTTCATCTTCAACAGGATTCAAGAAGTCACTTGAAGACATTTTTTTTTTATTTGTATTTATTAAAGTGTGCTAACATTGAATTAGAATGTTATATACACTAGTGGGGTTTGGGTACCTATGAGTACATATTTATAGTTTTAGGTTTGT
>NW_007510789.1:0-247 GCF_000475195.1 Diaphorina citri
AGGAATTAATCCCCCACTTGATCAGACTTTATTTCACTTTCTTTTCTTGCTTCTGGAAAATTCTGGTTTCTAAAAATCCCTAAAAGTGGGTAACTATCCGATATCCCATTTGTAGTGTCTTCACTACAAAACTTTCTAGGTACCCGTAGAACTCAGATGAAAATATCTTAGGGGGGATGTTGTGTGATCGAGTTAAATGAATCGTAAATAATTCAAGCACAAATTCGGAGCAAACAGAAGTCAGCAT
>NW_007510790.1:0-247 GCF_000475195.1 Diaphorina citri
TGTGAAGATTCTTTTCTAAATAATTATTCCGATAATTATTTGCATTTATTTTAATACAGTGACTTTAAACCTCTGTCAAACAGAATTCTAAACTCCTACTGTGGGGTCGAGTGGATTAGAACACATCACATGCCTTTAAGCACACTCCATTTGTCAAGGGTCTAGGCATACCTTGCCCTTGGGATCAATTTAATTTGAAGAACTGTATGGCTCAGAGCCAAGACCAAAGTGATGGATGTAATCGAAA
>NW_007510791.1:0-247 GCF_000475195.1 Diaphorina citri
AGAGGATTTTTTAGGGGAAAAGCGTTCGGTAAAATATACAACACAGGGTGGAAGAGTTTTTAACTAAAAAACAGAGTGGAGCATAGAGCATTTTTGCTCTCATCTCAAAAGCAGTTCGAGAAATTTTGTAACATAAACAAAGTCAAATTTTGTAACATAACATAAACATAGAATTGAAGGAACGAGATCGAGAGGAAGGAAGAAATTCGGAATGCTGACGGACATATTGAAAGGAAGGACATTTGAA
>NW_007510792.1:0-247 GCF_000475195.1 Diaphorina citri
AATCTAGACAGAGAAAAAATTCTCAGAAATTCCGAGAGAGCAACGGAATTCCTCTCTGATTTTCATTGAATTGAATGTAGGTAGGTAATAAAGTTTTACCCTACAGATGTACATTCATACCTATAATAAAGGTTTAATGTTTTACATAATGTATACTCGTGCCTACTTATTCTAAGAACGAAAGCAGAAAAGGCTCTATGAGGGAGTTAAAGGACTGAAAAAGAAAGAAAAAAATCCATTTAGAATT
>NW_007510793.1:0-247 GCF_000475195.1 Diaphorina citri
TTAATTTGATATATAGGTCGACCAGGTTTGGATAAGTCCTTCTATGGGGACAGACAGACAGACCGACAGACCGACCGAGTGACAGACACCGAAGCAAATACAATAGTCCGTCCCTTATACCTTTTTATTACTGTTGTAATAATAAAGGAAGGACGGACTAAAAAGAGAGAAAAAAAAAATCTGGTGTGAACATCACACGACTTTCCTTATCCTATTGAATGATGCTTATTTTTATGTTCTATAGTAA
>NW_007510794.1:0-247 GCF_000475195.1 Diaphorina citri
TTTTTCGCTCTTGGATAGGCATGGATGAAAAAGAATGTGCAATGATTTTTTTTCTTTTAGTGCTCCCCAAATCTTTTCTTCCCTCCGCTTCTGAGCAAGTTCGTGTTGAAATCTGACGTTGTTCACATTGTGACAGCTATCACTTACAATATAGAGAGGGAGGACAGGATAGAGAGAGCTTCTTATCAAGTCCAAATCATATCTAATATCAAATCGTATATCCTATTTCACAGCACTCCTTATTGAG
>NW_007510795.1:0-247 GCF_000475195.1 Diaphorina citri
ACTGTGATGGGACTTGGTAGACCTGTGCATGAGCGCTACACGCCCTACACTTGAATTTAGACCACGCTACGCCACTGGACCTAGCACTTACAAGGCAGACCCTACTATATCTACTTCTTGTATTGGATTAGGTCATTGGAAATTGGATAGACCTAGGTTACTGAGTACTCTGAGTAGGTAGTAGGTACTTATGTAGGACCTCGATAGTTCAATGTCATTATTGACTATTCTACTAATGGATCCACTG
>NW_007510796.1:0-247 GCF_000475195.1 Diaphorina citri
ATAATTATATTATATAATAATAATTATATTATTATATTATTATAATAATAATTATGATTATAGGTTACATAATCAAGAATCAAGGGTGATCAAAGTTTGTGATCATTCCCAACTCCACTCGAGCTGGGTGTTGTTATTGCTAGTACCAAGTTATGGTACTAACTTGGTTGTTTCTTACATTGAGAACATTCCTAAGTGTTAAAAGCAACTTGAAGAAAAAAAAAAAAAAAAAAAAAAAAAAAAAAAA
>NW_007510797.1:0-247 GCF_000475195.1 Diaphorina citri
ACATTTAGGTCAAACATCTCCCCTGTCCTATCATGTTGACTTTAATAAGTGGTGACATGTCTCTTACATTTTACTAAGTGCTGACATAATAATATATCTTGTCTCTTACATTTTACTAAGAACTGACATAATGTATTTATACTGTGTAGTCTGTAGTGTAACATAATGTAACCTACCTCGGTGGTGTAGTGGTCAAGGCGCTCGCCTGATAAACAGGAGGGCGTGGGTTCAATCCCAGCCGAGGTAT
>NW_007510798.1:0-247 GCF_000475195.1 Diaphorina citri
AATTGGGCAGGAAATCCAGGCGAATCAGGCGATTTTAGATAATTATACTATTGTTAGATTACTACCGAGATAGATACTTACATTTGCTGTTATAGGTACGAGTAGGAAGGTACCTACTCATTATGTGCTAATCTGCTAATTCGCTATGGATCCTGCGAGTCTGTTTTCTTGAGGTACCTACTAAAATAATAATTAATTTATTGTGATGTCTATGTACCTATACCTCGATCATTGATAACTAACTATT
>NW_007510799.1:0-247 GCF_000475195.1 Diaphorina citri
TGTTACAGGTACCAATTGTTATTATTATTTTAATTTAATTAGTAACTTAGCCTAGACCTAGTTCGGTTTGAATATGGGTCACCAATCAAATTGGCAATCGAGATATACCAGATAGGTAGGTAAGTACCTTACTATATCTACAGAGATTATAGATAATAGATACATGGGTACCTACATAGATAGGTAATGTAGATATCTGCATGAGTAGGTAACCTAGTCATATTGTCATAGAAATGAGTCATAAAGT
>NW_007510800.1:0-247 GCF_000475195.1 Diaphorina citri
CAGTACTGATTCGTAAGATTTACAATAAATGACTAGAATTGAACGTACATAATTTAAGAAAAAAGGTACTTTTCGAACAAGAATACCTGAACTCACAATAACCTATAATACCTATATCCTAATGAGATTACATTGTTGAACAAATTCCACCCTACTTTTTTTGTATAATTAAGTACATACTTCCTCTAAAACTTCAATTTAATATACATGTTGTTATTTTCTATTTTATTATTTCATTTTTAAATAC
>NW_007510801.1:0-247 GCF_000475195.1 Diaphorina citri
GGCGGGGAAAAGCTTCAGACCTGGGTCTGTCAGACCGTTCATCCATGCTTGACTCAATTAAATTTCACATAATCGAATACAACTTATACAACTCGGGGAACGCTATTCAATTTCCATCAAACAAAACAAAATTTGGTTTTCAGGTGAGCAAGGACTATTCATTGGTTT
Organism: Diaphorina citri; assembly: GCF_000475195.1. Taxonomy (NCBI): domain Eukaryota; kingdom Metazoa; phylum Arthropoda; class Insecta; order Hemiptera; family Psyllidae; genus Diaphorina; species Diaphorina citri. Next base: position 169 of record NW_007510801.1, read on the forward strand.
TATGAACTCTGCTGTCCATGTGATGATGTACTTCTATTACTTGGTGGCCGCATTGGGACCTCAGTTCCAGAAGTACATT
>NW_007510802.1:0-247 GCF_000475195.1 Diaphorina citri
GGGTACCTATCTCGTTTGTTTAAAATTACTTTTGACTCCTTCGTTTAAAAAAGTTCTCTTTTTTTAGTCTGAAATAACGTTTTATAAATCACTTCTTCTTTAGTCTAAAAATTATGACATTGCTATTAAAAATGAAAATGGAATGGCCAAGAAAGAAGATCGGGGCTTTTTTTTTCCAATGATCTGTTTCTTAGTCATTCTCAAAGGACTTCTTAGTTTGAATACATATCTAGAGAGGATCAATGGC
>NW_007510803.1:0-247 GCF_000475195.1 Diaphorina citri
AGCCACTTTGCAACATTTGCTGCTCGGGAAAAAGTAATGGGAAAACAGGGACGGTAGACTGCAGGGAGTGAATATACGAGAATTCGGGTAACAATATTAACTCTAAACCCATATAATATGCAGTATGTACAATTGTACATCCAAACCCTTAGTCACTAAAGAGGAGTATAAGTATGTAGTTGTAGGTAATTTAAGAGTATGTATAGGCAGAGAAGAGAAAGAGAGTCATCTTCATATTGAGGATGAA
>NW_007510804.1:0-247 GCF_000475195.1 Diaphorina citri
AATTTTGTGCGTTTCAAAATTCGAAAATTTCAAACGAAGATTTCTCATCTTAGGAAGCCTCAAATGAAATTTTAAGCAATTCTATTGAGATCAGCGTGTTTCGAACTTCCTTTATCAGCGAAGAAAAAAAAAAGTGGTTGAGCCCCATTATTGAAATCTTTGTTTACATTTTGCAGTCCCGGTCTGTATTTTCAATTTCCCCCGATTTCTAAATGGTTTTATGAATTTTTAAAGTCAATAATGGATA
>NW_007510805.1:0-247 GCF_000475195.1 Diaphorina citri
TCTGTTGATTAATAATGGATGAAAGATGAATTTGATCTCTAACTATGTAAGAGCACAGGGTGCAAAATAACAATTTATTCCTAGACTTTCGAACACCGCTCGAGTAAGCTAAGGCCTCTTCCTGAATGCACATTTAAATCCGGCCCGAAGGACCAATATTTGACTGAAGGCTTTACAAGAGAGCTCAATGTTGAATCGATTGCTAAACAGTAGCAAATCAAAGTCAACACTCAAAATCACCTCAAGA
>NW_007510806.1:0-247 GCF_000475195.1 Diaphorina citri
ACTAGACTATTAAAATTTGGTTTATCCAATCATCCAGTATCTAATGATATTTATTTATGCTAATTAAGAGATGAAGGAAGAAGAAGAGGAGGAGGAGAAGGAAGAGGAGAAGAAGAAGAGGAAGAAAAGGAAGAAGAACAATTAAAGAGGTACATAAACGAAAAAAGAAGAAGAGGAGAAGGAAGAGAAAAAGGAAGAGAAAGAAGAGGGAGAAAAGGAAAAAGAAGAGGCTGAGAAATATGAGGAA
>NW_007510807.1:0-247 GCF_000475195.1 Diaphorina citri
TCACATTAGATTTAGGTATATGTATCATTCCGCAAGCATTCTTGGAGCTCTGCCCTAAGAGACTGAGTGTACCCTCCAAGCATAGAGCCGAAAAACCCCCTCCGGGAATCGAACCCGGGACTTCCGGACGAGCAAGCCTATAGAAATCCACTTGGCCACGGAGGTTGCTTATCTACCCCTTGTAAAGAAGAACTTGCGACGCCAAAAGTTGTCGGTAAAAAAAAAAAAAAAAAAAACAAAGGGTTGT
>NW_007510808.1:0-247 GCF_000475195.1 Diaphorina citri
TTGATTGCTGAACTCATAGTACCACGGGGTGTCATAGTCCTAAATGTGCCAAAGTGAGGGCCAAACCCATAGTACCACTGGGCGAACCATCTTAGGGCCCAATCACACGTCCTTGTACAGTGGCTTATAATAGTGACGCGGGCTACACCCCTCTCCGCCCCTGCTCACTCGCGCCAAACTTCAAGACTGCCCCGCGCCCTGGTGGTGGTGATGCGAATGAACTACGGACGTGATGGGGTTGTAGCGC
>NW_007510809.1:0-247 GCF_000475195.1 Diaphorina citri
AAAGAGAGAGAGAGAGAGAGAGAGAGAGAGAGAAAAGAATGGAAAAACAGAGAGAGAGAGAAAGGGGGAGATAGGGTTGAAGAGAAAAAAAAAGAGAGGGTGTAACAGAGCGAGGGAGAGAGAGAGAGAGGGAGAGAGAAAGAGATAGGTAGAGAGCAAGAGAGAGAGGGAGAGAGAGAGAGAGAGAGAGGGAGGTAGAGAGAAAGAGATAGGTAGAGAGCAAGAGAGAGAGAGAGAGAGAGAGAGA
>NW_007510810.1:0-247 GCF_000475195.1 Diaphorina citri
TATACCTACTCACATATTCATTCAAATTGAACAGCAAACTGTGACAAGTTCGGGAAATTTCGAGAATTTGGAGCGTAGAACATTCCATTTCTCGTATGTAGATAAAGTTAGGTACATAACGTATGTAGGTAAAAGTTGCATACATAAATCTTTAAAAGTAGAGCAACAACCATCAAAGTATCGTCAATGAAATCTACCTTTGATTAATTATTCATCTGGTTCAATTCGAATCCCGTCATAATATTTC
>NW_007510811.1:0-247 GCF_000475195.1 Diaphorina citri
AATGGGATTTTTTTCCGGGAGGGATTCAAATTAGTCTTACACAAGACGAGGGCATTCGTGGTCAAGACGAATTTAAAGTGGGAAAAATCCCTATTGAGGGATTTAAAAAGGGAAATTTTTCCGGGAGGGATTTAAATTAGTCATACACAAGACGAGGTCAAGATGGATTCAAAGGGGGGAAATCCCTAGGGATTTTTTTCAGGCGTTATTGAAATTAGTTCTTCTTTGGAGGGATTTAAATTGTGGA
>NW_007510812.1:0-247 GCF_000475195.1 Diaphorina citri
TTCGTCCGTCGGTCTAGGACCACCAGATCATGGACTTTTTCCACAAGTTCTTCGGTACGCACGTTTTTGGGCCACCTGAGTGGTCCTCAGCAAAAACACTCGTGCGTCCTCGTTCAAATTCGCTAAATCAAAAGTGAATGGTGCTCATAGATGGAGAAAAAACCCCCAAACACAGCATCTAACTTTGATTTGATCTCATCACACTTTTTCCCGTCCAAAATGAGGAATGAAATGACTGCGCGGTACT
>NW_007510813.1:0-247 GCF_000475195.1 Diaphorina citri
GTATGGATGAAGTATTGAACAAATATAAGATGAAAATAAATATGAGAAAAACAGAGATAATGGCATGTACCAAGGAATCGGAAGCAGTTAACATCTTAGTGAATAGGCAACCTATAAAGCAGACAAAAACATTTAAATATTTGGGAAGTACAATCACAGAAAACGCAAAAAGTACAACTGATGTAAAACAAAGAATTGCCCAAGCTAAAGTTGCATTCCTAAAGAAAAAAACACTACTCTGTTCTAA
>NW_007510814.1:0-247 GCF_000475195.1 Diaphorina citri
ATAATAATAATAATGTTAGTGAAATAAACAATGAAACAAAATAAGTATCAAGATGATAACAAAACATAGCAATAAAAAGTTAATAGACAGTAAGCGTATTTTAATTTGGAAATAAGGTACCATTTTTTCACACTTTACATAATTATTATTGTTAATTTTAAAAGTTGTTGTTTTTTCGGACTCTTTTGTTTTCTTATTCCAATAATAAAATACGGCATTGATCATTGTGGTTTGTTTTACAAAAAAA
>NW_007510815.1:0-247 GCF_000475195.1 Diaphorina citri
TGTTACAACAGAACACCCAAATAAGCACCATTCAATAGGATAAGGAAAGTCGTGTGATGTTCACACCAGATTTTTTGGCTTTATGGTTCTTTAAAAGTCGCTTGACTACGCTTTTAATGTGCGACGGGCCTAATTGTTTTGGTCACCTTTGTTCAGATTTCTACATATATGATCCCTCAAAGTAGTTTCCTTGGGCGTTGATAGAGCGCTAAAAACGGGCTTTCCACTCTTCATACCCGTACTGGAA
>NW_007510816.1:0-247 GCF_000475195.1 Diaphorina citri
GAAAGATCGGGTCTCACTCAACCTTAAGCGGGAATAAAGAGACAGACAAAAGGGGATTAATCCAAGGGAAATCCCAAAATTCAGGTCATAACAACACGGGGGATACGGTTATCCCAGTGGTAACGCGCTTACTTGCAATGCAGAAGGTCCTGGGTTCGATGCCCACCAACTTCAAAAATTTGTACTAGTTTTTCGATTGCAAATATTTCAACAGGTTCCTTTCTGGCAGACCATCACACAGGACAGA
>NW_007510817.1:0-247 GCF_000475195.1 Diaphorina citri
TTTTTGAGGTTTGACAGAGGGAACTGTAACTGCTATGGTCTTAATCGTCCCGAAATCGAAGAGAAGAGGAAGACAGGATAGGAGGAAAGCCAGCCGTTCCGAGAACGAACATTAGGTATCCCTTCAGGATAAGATCCGCCCCGGGCGGGAATCGAACCCGCGAAGTTAGCTTTAGATAGGTCTACCTGACTGGGTCCCAAAATGTTTGAGTAGTCTAGTTCCAAAAGGGACATTTTTTTTTTTTTTT
>NW_007510818.1:0-247 GCF_000475195.1 Diaphorina citri
GACTGTATTTTGTTTATCTGTTTTTAATAATAGGTATGTTACCTATCACCTATCGTACCTATGTCATTTCGCGATTATGTTCGCGGATTTGGCGATTATGTTCGCGGATTTGGCGATTTTGTTCGCGGATTTCGCGATTATATTCGCGGGTTTCGCGATTATGTTCGCAGATTTCGCGACTATGTTCGCGGATTTCGCGATTATGTTCGCGGATTTCGCGATTATGTTCGCGGATTTCGCGATTATG
>NW_007510819.1:0-247 GCF_000475195.1 Diaphorina citri
AAACCGTCTTATGTATGCATTTGCATTCAGTGCTCAATTGCCCACAGTCTATACATTAAACGCCAATCTAGTTAGCTTGGAGGGTAAGACGTCTGCATTGTAAGCGCTAAGTCGCGGGTTTGATTCGTGCCCGGGCCAAATTTATTCTAAACAGATAAATTTCGTTCCTGGAACCGGAGGCTTTCCCCTATCCTGTCTTCCTTTTTCTCTTCGATTTGGTGACGATAAAACCTCCATTGTTACAGTT
>NW_007510820.1:0-247 GCF_000475195.1 Diaphorina citri
TATTATTTTTTTTTTTTTGAAACTTTTGCATTTTTTTAATCTTCTTTGCATTTTTCTCTTCTCGTTTTAAAATAAAGAGAGAGAAAGAGAGAGAGAGAGAGAAAAGTCAAATTTTGTGGAAATGAAGAATGGCAAGTTGATAAGGAAGCAAGAAGTGGTTACTATTATGTATTAACACTTTGGACGCCCCGTCCGGCGTATATGCCTGACAGTGTCATTTCAGCACAGGCCCCGTCAGGCTTATTTA
>NW_007510821.1:0-247 GCF_000475195.1 Diaphorina citri
CTTTTCCCCATAATGATAACGTACCTATCATAGTAGTGAGATTTTGCACTTCCTGATAACATGACGGATAACCAAAACGCATTACCTATGTACCTACGTAAAAGCTGAAAATAAATACCTACTTTTATATTAGGTACCGATTAATTATAATCGTTCACATTCCCCTCCTGACTTGTAAACAGTGCGCCTTTCCTGTTTTTCGTCCTCAGTTTTTGCCAGTTTTTTATTGGTTTTTGTGAGTTTTTTT
>NW_007510822.1:0-247 GCF_000475195.1 Diaphorina citri
ATATTGTCATCCAGTGGTATTGTTATGTCAATGATGCTGATAGAATTAGTTGTCTTATCCACATACACAATATCGGGCCTGTTATTGATGATATTTGTTTCAGTTTGCATGGGTATGTCCCAACATATCTTGATGTTTTCGTTTTCAATAACAGGAGCCGGTTTGTACAAATAATGGGGAATGCAAGTTTTGTTACTAGATGTTGCTTTCTTTAATAGCTCTTGATGGATAATGTTCCCCACTAAGT
>NW_007510823.1:0-247 GCF_000475195.1 Diaphorina citri
CATTCTCTTGGTCTCTTTTAGTTTTCCTCCCCCACCCTCGATTCTCTCTCTATTTCCCTTTTTCCATCTATCTATTTCTCTCTCCCCTCTCTCTCTCTCTCCCTCTCCCTCTCCCTTTCTATTATTATCTTCTTATCACTTATTATCTTAAGCCTCTATAATCTGTTTCCCTATATCTTCGTTCACATCTTCATTAGATAAGTTAGTTTGAAATTATGATATACATAGTATGTTAGTCAATCTCTCT
>NW_007510824.1:0-247 GCF_000475195.1 Diaphorina citri
ACACTTTTCTCTTTCTCAATCAATAAATAGATAAATACCAAAGTTAATAGATGAATAAATCCATAAATACATACATATCTTATTCATTCATTAAGTTGTAATCTAAGACTTGGACTACTAGAGTGTAGGAAGGAAGAGGAAATGTGATTTTACAAGCATTATCTGCATAAGTGCATTAATATAAAGGTTAGTTTACACTGCGGCAAAGCTGGGGCAGAAGGAGACATGGCGTTTGAAGATGTATACG
>NW_007510825.1:0-247 GCF_000475195.1 Diaphorina citri
CGAGAAAAGCCAAGGTCACCTAGTTTGATACGATTGTGAGCACTCAGGAAGATGTTGGACGGCTTGATGTCTGTGGAGAGAGAATAATCGGATTAACATGGTGTAGTGGTCTGCCTTGGTGGTGTAGTGGTCAAGGCGCTCGCCTGGTAAACAGGGGGGCGTGGGTTCAATCTAGGGGTCGCAAATCCCGCACGTTTCCAATCCCGCGGGATCCCGCGCGGGATTTGGCCAATCCCGCGGGATCCAG
>NW_007510826.1:0-247 GCF_000475195.1 Diaphorina citri
GAGAAGTTTCCTTTTGACAAAATTTTCGACGACAAATTCGAGGAAATCATGCTGTTTCTCGTTGATGCAACTTTCAATATCACCTTTCAAGGCTTCAAAGCTTGTGGGTTTGTTGGTGTAAATCTGTGACTTTAGATGCCCTCACAAAAAATAGTCTAAGGGGGGGGTAAAATTACATGATCATAGAGGCCATTTCTCGTCAGAAAAACGGAAAATGACAGGATTACGACTAGGAAAATGCTCGCGC
>NW_007510827.1:0-247 GCF_000475195.1 Diaphorina citri
AAAAAAGCTTATACGATAAAACCGGGAATACTCGAAATTTTCACGTATTTTCCATTCGAAGAGCTTAATCCATCCTTTAGGGCTATCTAGCCCCTACACCTAAGCCTCAGATTGGCCTTTTGTGTTTGGAGTTAGCATGTATTTACCAATAGAAAGTTTCAAAATTTTACTCAGGGTGTCTACCAGACTGGAAAACCGGGAAAAGTCAGGGAATTTCATGGAGACTGGAAAAGTCAGGGAAAAGTCA
>NW_007510828.1:0-247 GCF_000475195.1 Diaphorina citri
CACATGTCATCCGGTCGTGTAGGGAGCCACCCGGTCCTGTCATTTGGGAGGATATGCCACTGGAATGGAAAATTATAGCCAGCAATGTGTGATGGTCATAGACGTTCACCCATCCAATTACCAAACACAGGTAATGTTGCTTTAGTTCAGTGATTCGTTTTAAAACTAATAACTGGCCAGCCTAGTTAGCTTAGTTGGTAGTGCGTCTGCCTTGTAAGCGCTAGGCCGCGGGTTCGATTCCCGCCCG
>NW_007510829.1:0-247 GCF_000475195.1 Diaphorina citri
CTAGCGCTTACAAGGCGAACTTGCTATCGTCCAAGCGAACTAGGGTGGTCCCCACAAGGATTAGTTGTAAGCTTTAGGCCCCTCGCGTCGCACATTGGAAGGTTTTTAGTCGACTACGCGATACTAATGTGCGACGGACCATCACGGACCTATTACCTAAACCTAACCCAGTTACGCCAGCCTAGTTAGCTTAGTTGGTAGTGCGTCTGCCTTGTAAGCGCTAGGCCGCGGGTTCGATTCCCGCCCG
>NW_007510830.1:0-247 GCF_000475195.1 Diaphorina citri
CGTGAGTACTCCCGTAGTGTGTCCACGTGGTTGGTCAGTATTCGGACAGGTGACCATCTGGGCTATTCTGGCTTTCTCAGACCCTCAGTTTTTCATCGAATGGAGGATAAAAACACCGTCACTAAAATGCGTTAAACCCCTTACTACTTCTGTATTGGGGGGTATGAACTTTTCTCCCTTTCCACGGTACTCAAGTACTTTTTTCTCCCCCCAGGTCTGACCTACTCCACCATCTCTCTCTTCTCGA
>NW_007510831.1:0-247 GCF_000475195.1 Diaphorina citri
ACTGTTTATGCTTTTCACGTAAGTAGGTTACATACAATAAAGCAGCATATTCCAGCAACCTCGTCAGCAGTCAGCATCATGGCGTGACCTTGACCTTGAACGAAATAGGATAAAGGACGGGTAAAAGTAGGGTAAAGAGTAAGTAGGGGAAGAAAGTGGGGTAAAAGGACGATAAGGAGTACACACGTAGCTTACACGATAAAGGTGCTTTATGCAGCAAATACATATTTTTTTATGTTCACTGATG
>NW_007510832.1:0-247 GCF_000475195.1 Diaphorina citri
CAGAGATACAAATGGACATTTATGCTGAACTTAATCTTTAATCAATCCACTCTTAATTGAAATACATATGAATAAAGGTCTTCTTTTTCAAAAAGTTTAGTTTAAATGGTCGATTGCATTTAGATTTATCCCACCTCAATGGTGTAGGGGTTGGCTTCGGATCTGGGGGCCTGCTGGTGTCGAGGGTCCAAGACAAATCATACCTATAATTTAGCGAGGTGTACGTATATTATTTTGGAAACAATAT
>NW_007510833.1:0-247 GCF_000475195.1 Diaphorina citri
TCGGCCCATAGGGGGGCCTGGGGGTCCCCCTACAGGGGGCCCTGGAGGGCCGGGGCCCATGGAGGGAGGAGGGGGCGGCACAAAGCCCGGAGGCAGGCCAGGGGGTTGGGGAGGCCCTGGCTGAAAGCCGGCTGGAGTGACCTGAAATGAAGGACAAGGTTGATGTTAAGAATTTTATTCGGTACACTTAGGCCAGCCACTCCTGATCAGGTGTACCTGTCAGGTCTACCTGATAGTGAGAGGCTGG
>NW_007510834.1:0-247 GCF_000475195.1 Diaphorina citri
GGCCCCCCCCCCCCCCCCGTGAGTTGAGTTTTTGCGGCCCGCCAACTCTCTACGTTGGTCTCTTGCGGCCCTCGGGTGCCCTAAGGTTGGACAACCCTGACCTAGTCCTTTTACTTTTCTGATAACGAAAATCATAATCGTTACCGTTTTATCAGTAACGAAAATCCTAACATCCCGTTATTGTAACAGCATAATGCCAAAAATCCTAAAAATTCGAGGAAAAAAAAAAAAAAAAAAAAAAAAAAAA
>NW_007510835.1:0-247 GCF_000475195.1 Diaphorina citri
AACGTGACTTTGACACTAAATTAAATTCGTTTCATGGATTTTTTTCTAATTTATTTCTAATTTATAATTACCTAATAGTTTCGTGAAAATTTAGAATCCCATACAAATTAAAAATTGAAATTTAAAACAGTCGTGATTTTTAATAATTAAATTAAGTATTGTAAATAAATAATAAATTCGTAATTATCAAATTTAAAACTAAACGCGATTAAAAAAAAAAAAAAAAAAAAAAAAAAAAAAAAAAAAA
>NW_007510836.1:0-247 GCF_000475195.1 Diaphorina citri
TGGGTGCATGATGCGATGAATATCCTCTGGTGAAATTATTTTGTAGACACCTTTGTGCATGTTTCTTTTCTAAATGTTTATCGTTGGAAGATGGAATTATAGGAGAAAGAAGTAAGAGTGCTTAGGAATTATTGATTTTTGGGAAAAAATGAATGTGGTACGAGTATATTATAACACTAGCTGAATTCCGTCGCTTCGCTCCGGAATCCCGCTAGTTCATCCCGAGGCATGGCCAAACTTGTGGAAA
>NW_007510837.1:0-247 GCF_000475195.1 Diaphorina citri
AGTCCCTCCTGACCTTCGATTCCGTTTGTTCTAAAGATAAGGAAACAAAAATCTGGATTATGATAAAGAGTCGTAGACCTTTTCCTAACGTTAGAAACAATCAGAATGGAGGAGTTGCAATTGGGAAAATATTATTAATAAAAGCTCGATTCCTACGTAAAAAGTTGTAAAAAATCCAAATCTGAGGTCAAAACTCCGAAAAAGTAACTTTAAAAGGTCGAAAATTCAATTATTAATTGCCGTTCTA
>NW_007510838.1:0-247 GCF_000475195.1 Diaphorina citri
ATGGATTTGACAAGGCCGAAGGGCATCGTTAATATACCTATAGTGGTTCGCGCTCAGCGCGGCGAATTTAGAAGGTTAATGGTGGTTCGAGCCCAAGTTGAGTCGTAAAATTGAGGGAGTTGTATAAATTAATCATTGCGCGACCTTAAAAAAATTCTAAACCTGATGCAGTATCTTCTTATATTATAAGAACGAGATCCATTCACTCATTCACATTTCACATTTCATAGTTCACACACTGATCGCT
>NW_007510839.1:0-247 GCF_000475195.1 Diaphorina citri
TATACGAATAAGAATAGTAAAGAAAAATGACTAACCCTGCCTTAGCAGCACAGTGAATGGATAAAGCGGTGTCTGTGAATTGCGGACAACCGACCCAAAAGGTTACCAAAGTGCGGACACAAGGAACAAGCTGGGTCCGTCCCTCCGGGAATTTTTTAGCCCGTATTTTATTCAATCGTGGTTAAAGAAAATCAGTACCTATGTACCTACCTAATTTATTTAATATCCAGTTCATTATTATTATTAT
>NW_007510840.1:0-247 GCF_000475195.1 Diaphorina citri
GCAGTACGAGATCGATTTTTGAAGAAATCGGTAGAACGAAGTCAACAGAGAATAGGAAAAATTGTCCATGTAGAAGTTTTCTTTCTACCAACAAACGAAGTAGGTACCCAGGTAACCTACCCAGGTAATTTCTGCAATTTCACCTATCTCGAACGGTTTATCTGATTTTGATAAAACTTTGCAAGAATGTTCAACACAAAAGATATTTGCTCAAAAGATAAAGTATGGGCTCAATCAGACCTATAGA
>NW_007510841.1:0-247 GCF_000475195.1 Diaphorina citri
ACCTAAATCAAGATAGCCATTGTACTCTTTTACTCTTTTTGATAAATGTCTCTCCCTCTATGTAAATATACATTCCAAAATAATAGCTCGCATAATTTTGTGCTGGAATCAAATTGAAAATGAAGCTTTCCCGACCTTTTTCAGATGATCTATGTTTTTGTTAGAACGTGATGAAATTTATCTATCTCAGCATTTTTTATTATTTTTTTGCAGAGTAACGGTTGGCTTGTAAAGTTCATGTAACACA
>NW_007510842.1:0-247 GCF_000475195.1 Diaphorina citri
CGCGAGAAAAAACACACCTTAGACTGCTCAGCAGTACTGAATACAGCAGTGGCAAATATTATTTGTTTATTTGCCTAAACAACGTTTTACAATTCCCTGTGTAGTCGGTGGACCAACGCCACGAAAATGGCCGAAAGCTGCAAATTTTCAGGAAAGAAGCAAATTTGGCATGGACCTTCACTAGGACCATAAAACATTTTTAAGAAGGGGTTACACAAAAAATCATCAAATTCAAAATGGTATACTG
>NW_007510843.1:0-247 GCF_000475195.1 Diaphorina citri
CCAGCCTAAGTGGGGCTGGAAAAAGTCATAATCCCGCGATTGCCCAGATGGTTGCCCATCCGGATAACATGAACCAACTTACCAACCGCACACCGAGACACCTAAGGGTTAAACTTCAAGATGTGTCACCTTCTGAGTCAGAAATTTTGACCCTCTAATATAGTTCTAGAGTAGCACACCACGTTTTTACATAACTCCGTCTCCGTACAAGTTTACAAGAGTCCGTACTATAGAGCAGCGGTTCTCA
>NW_007510844.1:0-247 GCF_000475195.1 Diaphorina citri
ATGAGTAGTCAGTTCGAGATTATCAAAGCTGACCATCACTCCTGGATCTGGAATCCAGAGGTATTTCGGCACCTCCGCTCAAACATACCGGACTCGGCTAATGTATGCAAATTATCTGCCCAAGCATCAGACATTATTTACAGCCAAGTCCCAAATGTAGAGCAATGGCCCCCACAAAACAAAGCGCCCACTTGAGGTTCCTAATTTCTATACCCACTGGCGCTGGCGTGTCTATTGATATGGTAAT
>NW_007510845.1:0-247 GCF_000475195.1 Diaphorina citri
CTATGTTTTCTTACAAACATGACCATTAGCACAATCAACATACATAGTTAGCTGTCTCGTACATTAAGAAATTACCATAAAAGATGCAATTTTTTACAATGACCAAAGTCGTCTTTTGCAGATCTGACTTCTTTGATTACCTTATTTCTTTCATCTCTTGAGGACTATGTATGTAAACCGCGAGTTTTATTGGATACAATTTGGCATGACTTCTAGAAACACTTAAGTGATAAGGATAAGACTGAGT
>NW_007510846.1:0-247 GCF_000475195.1 Diaphorina citri
GGTATGTAGTTCACAAATGTGACAAGGATGCAACACAAAACGTTTGGTTGAAATAGGTGCTGCGGTTGGCGGTATTTTTACTTTTGGACAGATTTCGACCGTTTTTTGGCGGTTTTCAGCTATAGCGACAAAACGGTTAGAGATATTGTAAAATTCTGGCTATAAGAACAAGAACACTCAAATAAGCATCATTCAATAGGATGAGGAAAGTCGTGTGATGTTCAAACCAGATTTTTGAGAACTGAAA
>NW_007510847.1:0-247 GCF_000475195.1 Diaphorina citri
CGTCCAAGTTTGATGAAAGTTTGAGCGTGTAAACACTAGTTTGATGGTTTGCACAAACGTTTGCGCAAACCAAAAAAAGCCTTTCGTCAGTCCTCACTCAGTTTTTGTGATAACAACAGTGGTTTTCTATCGTACCTATTATAATTATTTTGATACAATAATTTTATTTTGACACAGAACAGGCAAGTGACAAGGCGAGAATTATCACAAGACTGAGGTTTGTGCAAACCGGGACTGAACGTTTGGA
>NW_007510848.1:0-247 GCF_000475195.1 Diaphorina citri
ATACATAGATATCCATCAGGTACATACGAAACTTACAAATATCTAGGTACCTACATATATACAATAGTATACTTATACTATAGCCAGTAGTAGTCGTAACATTACAAGCTATTTGATAGAAAAAAAAGCGACATACAGTATTTCCCTGCACGCAATAGACCCTCCCCCACATAAGGTAACTTATGAGCTGCATGTTTTCTCAACAACTACTCTGGGTTAATAATATGTGTTCTCATGTTTGCTTGAA
>NW_007510849.1:0-247 GCF_000475195.1 Diaphorina citri
GCTCCCTTGGCTTCGCCCCTGAAAACTAATATCGTCCCTGAGTCTTGTCTCGAAGAAATGAAATCTAAAAGCGAGAGACAAATATTAAACGTAGGAAAAGTTTTGCTGGCCTCAAAGCGTGTTCCCCGTGTATTTCTTATGGGGGGACTAAAAAACGGTCAATATCTAAGAACGGTTTGGAATTTCGGGGGTTTTCGATTTTTCCCAGTACCTACAAAAAATAAGGAATCCAATGGTGAAAACCGCA
>NW_007510850.1:0-247 GCF_000475195.1 Diaphorina citri
CAGTACTGCGGAATCGAACTCGCGGCATAGCGATTACAAAGCAGACGCGTTACCAACCAAGCTAACTAGGCTGATGGCGATCCTAAATGAAAATGGGAAAGAAGAACATACCTTTCCACGTACCTGCTGACATTATGAAAGTAATAAAACGAAGTTAAATAGGTAATTAAGGTAATTTACTTTGATTAAAACATTAAATTAGTTAAAAACAGAAGAAGGAAAAATGTTAAATGAGACTTGAAAGAAA
>NW_007510851.1:0-247 GCF_000475195.1 Diaphorina citri
CTCATGTGCAAGATGACTGTTTACTCGGATCTGTCATGGTTGATGCATATTTATTATATTTCCATCTAAATTCATTTTTGAAATAATGTTGGGAAAAGGAATGGAAGCTCATCTTTTTTTTTTTTTCTTTCTTTCTTTCTTTCTTTCTTCTCTTTTTCCGCTTTTCTCTTTTTTTTTTCAACTATCTTCTTAGGCTGATGATTCCCCCTTAGTCGACACAACCTCAATACATTATGTATTGAGGTTT
>NW_007510852.1:0-247 GCF_000475195.1 Diaphorina citri
GCAATTTGTGGTTTGCAAACAGAAACTGTATCACAATAGTGCATATTTAGTGCACTTGATTCATTTCAAATATGAATGTGTGTGGATTACTCACAGCCTCTTGCTAGACTGACGCAAATTGTGATGATTTTCCAATATTTGAAACACGCGTTGGATTTAGTTCCTATAGTTAATAAGTCTTCAGAAAATAAATAAAAATCCCATATGTATTTTGCTAGGTAGGTGTAAGACGTGTGTGTTTAGCATA
>NW_007510853.1:0-247 GCF_000475195.1 Diaphorina citri
ATCAATACTACCTCTATCTTTGTAGATTCAATTGATTCATTCATTAATTCAGACATTTGATATCAGAGTCAATTAAACAATAACAGCTATAGATAGATTAAGGTAATTAGGTAGGTATTACATTCCTGTAGACTTTTTACCACTGACCAAGTTATCTCATTCAGTTCAGTGAGAGTGTCATGGAAGTAGTGTCCTTAGTGTATTACTGGTTAAAGGTTCCTTTTCTTATTGTTGACTTTTTGCAGCT
>NW_007510854.1:0-247 GCF_000475195.1 Diaphorina citri
TTGAACAACGAGGTGAGTAGATTGCACAACTCTTCTCACCTCTGAACTCCTCAGAGGTGAGTAGATTGAACAACTCTTTAGAGGTGAGTAGATTGTACAACTCTTCAGAGATGAGTAGATTGCACAACTCTTCAGAGGTGAGTAGATTGAACAACTCCTCAGAGGTGAGTAGATTGAACAACTCCTCAGAGGTGAGTAGATTGAACAACTCCTTAGAGGTGAGTAGATTGAACAACTCTTCAGAGGT
>NW_007510855.1:0-247 GCF_000475195.1 Diaphorina citri
TAATACATGCAGCGCATTCTATTAGAAATGTAAAGAAGTACTTGGAACTGTTGATAATGAATAGTTTGTTCTGCATCACTACCTGTGAAGCGATCATCCCAGTCCCTTCTCAGTACTAGGGTTGCCATGACAACCTTAAATTTGCGTACAGTGTTGTTGTCGTGCGTAGTCTGATACAACAAGTTCATACGAGTTCAAGTGAAGATCTGTTTTAAACAGGTGCGTGAAGTTAGCACCACAACTTTTG
>NW_007510856.1:0-247 GCF_000475195.1 Diaphorina citri
GGAAGATGTAATTCAAAGTTTCCTCACAATGTTAATATCGTTCAGGACAACTATACTAATGACTCCCCATAAGCTCAAGTGTATTTCTAACTAAAACTGTTTTGCACAAAGAACTAAAGTGATTGTCATTCCTGATCTTTTCCAAAGACAATTGTGCATATATGTGAATTTTTTTATTCATATACTTACACGCCATATATTGACAAGGTCGCTGGAATGGCACTGATGAAGGCAACTAATACATTAC
>NW_007510857.1:0-247 GCF_000475195.1 Diaphorina citri
TACACTGGAGTGCGAAAAATTCGGAACAATTTACTTGAGAACTTTCCTAAGAACTTTATTACTTTACCTATCACCAATTTTTCCAGTAGGTACAGTTAGAGCCAACTAGAAAAACGAAGACAATATCTTGAAGACACCAATATGAGCTTCTAGTTGGCACCAAAAAATGCAGAGAAATAGTTTCAAAAAATCCAAATCTAAATAAAAAAAAAGCGTTGTCAGAATAACAAGATAGAATGGCAAACTT
>NW_007510858.1:0-247 GCF_000475195.1 Diaphorina citri
ACCATAACTGTCGTAAAAGACACCAAGGTAGAATAATTAGATAGATCAATAAAAGACAGGAGAGAAATGATGTAACTCAGAGCAGGAGGAAGTGAAAAGTAGGAAGCAGAAAGAGAAATGCAAAGCATCCCAGGGAGCTAATTGAAACAAGACTTAACAACCCCTTTTTACAACCCCATTCAGGTGAAAAAGAAAGAGAGAAGGCTACAAAAGAATATAATTTTCAAATAAATATTTATAAAAAATA
>NW_007510859.1:0-247 GCF_000475195.1 Diaphorina citri
ACTACAAAACTGATCTGCCATACTGTAAAAGTTGTCGAGCCAGAGGACACCACACCAACGATTGTCGTAGAACAAGCAAATCATCAGGAGCGGGTATACCGCTCAAGGTATACCGCCCCAAGGAGTTGTTCAGAGATACACGCAAGGAGCAAAGAAAACGTCGAGATGACAAGGAGCTGGTTTGCTACAATTGCAGAAACAAAGGACACTTCTCAACTCAATGTCCAGATAGGAAACCTGTCACAAA
>NW_007510860.1:0-247 GCF_000475195.1 Diaphorina citri
GATCTAGTAACGACTGGATTTCTCCTATCCTGCCTTCCTTCTATCTTAGATTTCGGGAAGATAAGGCCTTTGCTGTTACAGTTCCCTCTATCAATCCTAAACAATTTCTGGTCAGGCGGCCTGACTCAGGCCAAAACAAGTCAGGGATGGGTAGATACCAAGCTACCAAGGCTATCCACATTTTCAATACTGCCTAAAAGGGACCTTGTAGGCTGAAAGTTTCAACTTAATTCTAGGAGGATTTTTT
>NW_007510861.1:0-247 GCF_000475195.1 Diaphorina citri
TCGGGAAAATAAGGCCTTAGCAGTTGCAGTTCCCTCTAACCAACTTAAACAAATTTTGGAACTTGCTTCTTTCGTGCAATTTAGTTTTTTTTTTTATCCAAGTTTGATTACAATAATCAGACAGAGTATTCTCAGACGGCATGGAATATTTTCTCTCACTGAAGATTCTACATCAGGGGAAATGTAAATGTAATTTTCACCCCTTTCTGTACTTTATACCGCTGGGTGCTGTGTGTCGTTTATTAAA
>NW_007510862.1:0-247 GCF_000475195.1 Diaphorina citri
GGGTGGGTGGGGGGGGGGGAATAGAATAAAAAATAAGTTTCAAGAAAACATCTCGTAAGCATAACAGCTGATTGTCACAAATGCCGTTCTCTGCTTGATACATTAAACTAAATTTCATGACTTGTCTTAGACTTGAACCACCAATCTCCAGATTCAAAAACCACTTCACCACTGATCGCGGTTGGTAAACTCTAAGTTATCTAAGTATTAGAAAGAAATATTGGGGGGGGGGGGGGGTGGGGGGAAG
>NW_007510863.1:0-247 GCF_000475195.1 Diaphorina citri
TCTCCTTTCCGCTCCTGAAGAAGATATTTCAGAGACTCCTCTCAATAGGCTTTCTCGTTGGCGTCTTCTTCAACGCGCAGCTCAATGTTTTTGGAAACTCTGGTCCACCAGTTATCTTCAATCCCTGACTCCTCGTAACAAATGGTTTAATAACTCCTCCACTCTTAATGTTGGAGATCTTGTTTTGCTTCCGCATCTTCACCGCTTGCCTCTGCATTGGCCAATCGGCAAAATTGAATCAGTTCAT
>NW_007510864.1:0-247 GCF_000475195.1 Diaphorina citri
TCAATCAATCCTCCCAACAGCATCTCAACTTTCCAAATAATATCACTCAATCCCAACAGCATCTCAACTACTCATTGAGGACTCAGAAATTAAGTAAGTAAGAATCTCATCGGTGAATACTACAACAGTTAGATAGGGCCTCAGTCTAAGATAATTTAAACAACGACCGAGCCAAATATTAACAGTAATCCTTAGTTCAGCATTTCAAATAACAAACTAAACACACCAGAATAGTTATAAAACCCAC
>NW_007510865.1:0-247 GCF_000475195.1 Diaphorina citri
CTGGTCTTACACACATAAAAAAGTGATTCCACCATACTGTTCCCTGAAACAATGCCTATTATTCACTCACACATCCTAGCAAGATTCAATTATCATTCAAAACGCAGCACGCAACACTCGGCAAATAAGTTATTATGCACTTTAACAGCGATGCAAGTTCGACCTTGACGATTTCAAAGTTATACATCTTGTTACAATGAGCAAGGTAGCTAGGAATGAAGCATATATCTCAAGAGTAGGTGTCTGC
>NW_007510866.1:0-247 GCF_000475195.1 Diaphorina citri
AATCTGCACAGTGGCAGTACCTAACAATACCGAGTGTGAGGCTTGCGCCACACCACTAACAACCTTGGAAGTTACGCCTCCATCGGGAGTCGAGCCCGCGGTCCCTATGTTGGAAACCAGCTTCTGTGCACGATGACTGCCGGGGTTCGAACCCGTAGTCTCTATAGGGCCCGTAGGTTTCTTGTTATCAGCGGGGTGTAGGAGAGTGTGGTGCTGAGAGCTGTTACATTGTCGGCATGTAAAGGTA
>NW_007510867.1:0-247 GCF_000475195.1 Diaphorina citri
AAATTTTTGTCGATGGTGGGATTCGAACCCGGGACCTTCTGCGTGGCAAGCAAGCGCATTACCACTGGACCAACCGTGTTTATAACCGTGTGACCTTTTTCTTGTCTTCTTCTTTGGCTTTGTCACCGTTTTCGTTTTCTCCTTCTCTTTGTTCTTTTTCTGTTTCTGATTCTATTCCTCCGTCTTCTCTTCTTCATGCACTTCTTTCACTTTTCTCCTTCTCATCTACTTTCTCTTTCTCCTTCGT
>NW_007510868.1:0-247 GCF_000475195.1 Diaphorina citri
CTTGATTTTTTTCCTCAATAGACTTGAATTTTTTTTTCTCCTCGTCACATTTTTCAAAGACTTTTTCCGTGCGAATATGGAAGTTCGGAAGCCCCGGCGGCGGGCATTCTCTCTGCTTCATCCCAGTGACACTCACACGCCCCTTCTACACCGCTCGCACCATCTGGTTCCCGCCATCTTTGCGCCTAAAACGCCGCCCCCAGATTTGGCGCCTGCTGGGCCCGCGGGCGGCCGAAAGTTCAGCTTC
>NW_007510869.1:0-247 GCF_000475195.1 Diaphorina citri
GACCAATGAGATACGAGCTCTTTCAAATCTTCATCTGCTAAAAACTAAAAAGTCACTGTAGAATTGGGTCATTCAGGTCGAAGTCATCTGAGAACGGACATGAATAAAAGATATTGGGAGAGGAAAATGGATCTACGCACTATGAGCCTACACTCCTACAGTTTTACAGGCGATTTCTAGTCTCACAGGTCTTTTAGTACGTAGTTACATTGCTTCCAAATTGTCCGCACATCTTCACGTTACGTTC
>NW_007510870.1:0-247 GCF_000475195.1 Diaphorina citri
GTACAATTCAAACGAGGCGAACTTAACCAGAACGCAGATTGTTTATCTCGAGCTCCTGTTCAACCTTATCAAATCTCACATGATCAACTTATCGGAGATGAAGTCAATCAGTTGTGTGCTGAAACAATATTTCAAATATCAAGCAAATACATTACATCTCAAGTTATCAAAGAAGAAACGGAAAAAGATTCCGAACTTCGCAACATTATTCAAGACTTGAAGAATAATTCAACTGATTCCGAATTCA
>NW_007510871.1:0-247 GCF_000475195.1 Diaphorina citri
TTTTGCGATTATGTTCGCGGATTTGGCAATTATGTTCGCGGATTCGCGTCCCGAATCGACATTTTGGACATTTGGCAAGCCTATCTATAGGTAAAGTAAATACCGGTAAGAACAAATTTTGTGTACCTCGCCCAATTTTATCACTTGACTGGAGCTCGAACTTCAGGCCGCTAACCATAACAGAACAAAGCTTGGAGTGGAAAATAAAAAAAAAGAAATTGAAAAAATAAATAATAATAAAATAATA
>NW_007510872.1:0-247 GCF_000475195.1 Diaphorina citri
AGAGAGAAAGAGGCGAAAAAGAGAGGGATGGGAGGGGGAGGTTTCTGAGAATTTTAAAACAAAAGCAAAGGTGAAGGGGAATAGAGAGAGAGAGAGAGAGAGAGGCCCAGAGGCAAAAGTATTTACATTTTTAGCCCGTCCTTCCTTTATTATTACGATAGTGATAAAAAAAAGGTATAGTGGACGGGCTATTGTATTCGCTTCGGTGTCTGTCTGTCTGACCCCATAGAAGGACTTATCCAAACCT
>NW_007510873.1:0-247 GCF_000475195.1 Diaphorina citri
AACTTTTCAAGAGAAAGAACCTTTCTTTTGTGAATTTTAATGGGAAGAGGTGAATTGGTGGAATTGTAATGTAGGATTCTAGAGCCAATATCCTACCTTTTCAACTCTCTCTCCCTCTCTCTGCGTTACATATGTAGATGGGTAACATTGACACAAAAATCAATCGCTAAAATTAAAACTGTTTTTGCTAAAATGTAGAGAATTATTGTATTCGGACTCCAACACTGCAAAAGAAAGAAAAAATGGT
>NW_007510874.1:0-247 GCF_000475195.1 Diaphorina citri
GTTACTCATTAAGATCTAATAAATGAGGAACACAGAAAATAAACTAGACTGGACTCAACAGAAATGAGTTATGTAACAATGACACATCAGTATTGTTTTATTTGTTCAAAACGCATGGAGATGAATCCTAGATACGGCTAAGACAAAACATGGTTCCTTCAACAATTGATACCGATGATATTTGCTGTTCTTTAATGGACATTCAAAGAAAACATAGCTAATCATAGCTAATCACCTTATTGTCAAA
>NW_007510875.1:0-247 GCF_000475195.1 Diaphorina citri
TATTTACCAAGGTACCCATTCTAAAGGTGAACTCTACTCTGGGTGGGCTGACTACTTATCATAACTTCGCCCAAGATGGAGTTTCAAGACATCCAGAAATCACTTCCGTTTCTCTAGGAGTTCTAGGACGATACTTCCGTTTGCCTTTACATAATGTCTTATTTATGATAATGGTACCTACAAATTAGGTATGGTAGCTTCCCTTTTGGATACTCGTACTTTACCTCCTTTTATCATTTTGAGATGA
>NW_007510876.1:0-247 GCF_000475195.1 Diaphorina citri
GAATTTTCAAGGAGCATGATGTTTTAATGGTTCCCAATTTTAAGCATAATGTGTTCTAAGTGTAAACTTTTCTTTAATACCTTTTGTCTATGCCAACAATCAAAAATTTAATACACTGTATACAGACCTACATACCTACTTTTTTATAATTTACTGACTCTGTAAGTATCCAGAACCTATTTAGCTCTGTATAAACCTATACAACATACAACTCAACTTTGCCCGTTTCTAGTACTGCATCATGAAC
>NW_007510877.1:0-247 GCF_000475195.1 Diaphorina citri
CACCGGCTCTTCACGTAAAAATTGTAACATCACTGATCACTAAAACTGAAAACCCGTCGCTTTTCCTAGATGTTTCCTTTCACTCAAAACTTATTGTTTCTCAAAAACCTCGAAATTCGCGAATCACTCCGTCCACTGTCCAAAAAAAGTCACCCGTTTCTCCTGATTAGACACATTCTGTTGCGTTTTTCTCTCACACACATTTTTCGAGTCTGTTATCTCCGGAGTCATTAAAGTTTTCGATAAA
>NW_007510878.1:0-247 GCF_000475195.1 Diaphorina citri
TGAAACTTTAAAACGAGCGGATGTCCTTCGCACTCAACTTTTGTTATTTCTTTAGCAAGGGGAATTCACACTGGTATACTCCCTGTTTAAAGTCCCCCAGCCAGACTTATTAACTTATTATCTACATTCTACCGTGTAATATTAGTATGTACCATAATTTCTTATTGTTATTACTTCTCCTGAAAAATTGATTTTTCAATTTTCTTCGTCAAATTGGAAGGCATTTCATTTTTGACTTCGGGCCCAA
>NW_007510879.1:0-247 GCF_000475195.1 Diaphorina citri
TGTGGTGAAGCCTGTCTCATAGACAGACACGGTAAGAAAAAGAGGTTTGATAGAGGGAGCTGTAACAAAGGTCTTATCGTCCCGAAATCGAAGACAGAATGAGGACAGGATAGGAATACTATTGTAATAATAAAGGAAGGACGGACTAAAAAGCCAGCCGTTCTGAGAACGAAAAACGAGCCTTATTTGTTTAGAACAAAGTTCGCCATAGGCGGGAATCGAATTGACCTAGCGCTTAAAAGCTACT
>NW_007510880.1:0-247 GCF_000475195.1 Diaphorina citri
TGAATGAAATGAAATGAAAAGGATCATTAAAATGAATGAAATGATTCTGTCAGTTGAACGAACGAAGTGAAGGTAGAAACACACTATCATCACATCACGTGAGCTCATGTGACGTGATAGTAGTGAGGTTGTCCTGAACGAGATTGCCTACAATATTATGGGGTAGAAGCACACTATCATCACATCACGTGAGCTCATGTGACGTGATAGTAGTGAGGTTGTCCTGAACGAGATTGCCTACAATATT
>NW_007510881.1:0-247 GCF_000475195.1 Diaphorina citri
CGCGACAAAGCCCGATAAAGTGCAAGTCTCACTCCAGTCGAAGTACAGCCAAAATTATTCTTACGAACGATTAGATGTCATTCACATCTGTCGTTCAAGTAACAGTATGCTTACTCTCACCTAATCACGTGCAAAACATTCGATCGTTCGTTAAACGCGCTGTGACTGGAGTCTGACCTGAAGGAATAGCGAGAGTCAGACTTAAAATGTAGAGTGCATAATAATTTACAGCGAAAATCCCTAGCAG
>NW_007510882.1:0-247 GCF_000475195.1 Diaphorina citri
TCTGATGATACACTGCGGGGACACGTTTCCATGGAAACCATACGCTACTGAATGTAAACAACACGACTTACTGACAGAGGTTCTGAAAGTGGCCGCTAGGTTGTATGAAATGTCTGATGATACACTGCGGGGACACGTTTCCATGGAAACCATACGCTACTGAATGTAAACAATCATGTTTCCATGGAAACCATACGCTACTGACAGTTCTACACAGTAGTCATTCAGTGATTTTTTTTTTTTTTTT
>NW_007510883.1:0-247 GCF_000475195.1 Diaphorina citri
TTGCCGTTCTAATGAAAAAGTTCGAAGAGTTGTGACGTCAGATTTCACGTCAAAATGCGCAGAAACGCTTGCACACAAGCAAACGAAGTGGGAGTCATGAATAATGACGTCATCACCTACGGGAGCGTATGCCGTGCCGTCAAAGTTTACGATTTACCGGTATTTTTTTAATCGATTTACCTCGGTATCTAGAAGTCGTAGAAGAAAAAGAAAAATTCCGTTGGTCCTCATTTTTCCTGCTCTATGA
>NW_007510884.1:0-247 GCF_000475195.1 Diaphorina citri
ATGAAAATTTCATGAGGCCAGACCCATTTAGATGAACCATCGTTGAATCAATCCACCTGCAGAAAAGTACGGATCTGAATCCTAAACCTCACAAACTCGGTACTCAAGTGACTAATGACCGAAACTTGATACATATCACCCCTAGAGACCCGAACCCTAACGAGTTCTTCATCCTACATCCGAGAGAAAAAGTCAGCCACGGAGCCTCTTCATCAAAACCAAACCAGCCTCGTTAAGAACTTTCTTC
>NW_007510885.1:0-247 GCF_000475195.1 Diaphorina citri
TCTCTCTCTCTCTCTCTCTCTCTCTCTCTCTCTCTCTCTCTCTCTCTCTCTTTCTCCCTCAGTCCTATTCTTAACTTCGCCTTCATTTGTATATCTTCCTTTCTCTCTCTCTCTCTTCCTCTCTCTCCCCCTCTTTACCTCCTCCTCAGTCCTTCCTTATTCTCCTCTCCCTCCTCCTCTTCTTCATCATGTATCTTCATTTCCTCAACGTATGTCTATCTTGTTATGAAGAGGAAATGCTATGATA
>NW_007510886.1:0-247 GCF_000475195.1 Diaphorina citri
GTGCAAACTAGAGATAAAAAGTAAAAAATGAATTCAGATTGTACGCGTTGCGGAAAAAAAATCAAAATTTCAAATTTCATGAAGTTACCACATCATTTTCCACTTGCCAAGAACATCTCAGAATGGCCTATCTCAGTCCTGTTCATAACCACGGCCTCAGGCTGTGTTTATGTACAGGGCTGAGATAGACCATCGTCGGCCTTTTTGCGTGTAAAGTTGGCGGGAAATTCGAATTTTTGATTTTTTT
>NW_007510887.1:0-247 GCF_000475195.1 Diaphorina citri
CCTTTCCTTGTTTCCTTGAAAAAGTCCACGGAGATGGACGAAACTCGCGTCGGATAAGATCAAAACCGGAACGTGTATCCATTGTATCATATAAAGGTAATAAAAGAAACCAATCTTTCCTCTAATTTTCTTTCCTTCCACAGAGATTTAGTGTCACTGTATAACTTCCTCAGAGATTTAGCGCCACTGTATAACTGCTAAGGTGTTTAGTGACGGGGCATTTACCCTTCATTCGGCGACAAGCTAC
>NW_007510888.1:0-247 GCF_000475195.1 Diaphorina citri
TTTGGGTCTTAAATTATTATTATTACATAGCTAACTAGCTAACTACGTACGTACGAATTTGCATGTAGGTAGGTACCTGTATCAGTGTATCAAGTATCATCCTTAATGCTTCTGCTCCATTGTAGAATTGTACATAATGAGGCCCTATTTATTTCGAGTTATAAGGGAGTATTTCCATAAATTCATGCTATTATTTCGTAACCTTGAAGTGAGCTATTCACTTTGAAATCAGATTCAAATCAAGTTT
>NW_007510889.1:0-247 GCF_000475195.1 Diaphorina citri
AATTCAGATTGTACAAGTTGCGGAAAAAAAATCAAAAATTCGAATTTCCCGCCAACTTTACACGCAAAAAGGCCGACGTTGGCCTACGATGGCCCTGTTCATAACCACGGCCTGAAGCACAGTTTCTTGTACCACCCGGACAAGCCGTACAAAAGTTGAGGTGTCATATCACCAGAGATGTGCAAAATGCTTTTGAAAACCAATTTGAAATGCAAAATGTAAAATGCCTCTAGAAAACCAATTTGAA
>NW_007510890.1:0-247 GCF_000475195.1 Diaphorina citri
GATTGTATAGCTCACAATTTTTGCCTGCGGCGCTGTTCCTCATTCTTTTCGTGTTAACCTTCATCCCCCAGGATGTGTTAGATCAGTTAATTTCGATGAAAAAAAGCTCTTGCCTCAAACTCTTGTGTGCGTAAATCTGGGACAGCCCGGAGATATGAACACACCTTAAAGTCAAAGTAATAAGCTAGATTGCCGGAAGCCCAACCGATTACCTGGGTTCCGAAACTCAAAATACGGAACTCTATAT
>NW_007510891.1:0-247 GCF_000475195.1 Diaphorina citri
CTAGTCACTTGGAGAGGGCGTAGATAAGAGACGCGCGGGACCAGGCGGGGTGATGGTAATTTAGTGAGCTGCCCCCCCGGGGGCTGTTGTGACTGGTGAAAATATCCACGAGGAATTGAAATATACAGGATTCAAATACAGGGTGTGCTTGAAACTTTTATATTTCATATCTGTCACAAATGTCGTTGTAATGACCAATACCCTAAGGATACTAAACCAACCTCAGTGGTCCACGCCTTGTAAGCGC
>NW_007510892.1:0-247 GCF_000475195.1 Diaphorina citri
ATGAAATTCTAAACTCAACATGAAATCGACCTCAAAATAGTGAACAGATAATGGAAGATATAGACAGACGAAACTTGATAGAGATGAACGAAGTCTACGAGGAGATGGAAAAGAGAGAGAGAGAGAGAAAAAAAAAGAGTAGGAAGAGAAAAAAGAACAAGAAGAGAAAAGGGAAGAAGAAAAAGAGGATAATACCCATGATGAAACCTTTGTGTAAAAAGTAAATAAGGAATCAAGTGAAGAGATA
>NW_007510893.1:0-247 GCF_000475195.1 Diaphorina citri
ACTAGGCTGGTTAAGACCCTGCTTTAGACGCTCCTAAATGGTTAAGATAATCGTTAGTGATATTTACCGAGAGGTGTACGTTTCTGTTCAATACTGGAACTAACCTTATCCGTTCAGCACAAATCTGCCCCGGGCGGGAATCGAAGCACTACCTTCCAAGCTACATATAACTAGGCTGGTTAAGACCCTGCTTTAGACGCTCCTAAATGGTTAAGATAATCGTTAGTGATATTTACCGAGAGGTGTA
>NW_007510894.1:0-247 GCF_000475195.1 Diaphorina citri
ATAATGAGATCAAAATAATTAGGGGTGTATGTAGTCAGAAATGGATGTTGGATGAAACACTGGTAGGGTAGAATAAATGCCGTGGAAATGGACTATCTAGGACGTAGGTGAATTGGCACGAAATACTTCAATCATTAAGTCTTTGGAATCCTTATTAATACTTATTACCATTGTTTTCTCTCTATGAACACCTCAATCTCTGCTTCATTTGGTACATCAGATGTTTTGTTTGATTTGACAAGATATG
>NW_007510895.1:0-247 GCF_000475195.1 Diaphorina citri
GGATCAGAGCAGCCAAACTCTAACCAGCCTTGCTAGCTGGAGGTTACAAAGGGTTTATCTTGCTTCAAAGGAAAAGCACAGTCCTCATGATGGTTGACTGCGGTTCAGGACGGGCTAAGTAATCTTGGCTACAGACCATCAACCTCCCTCGGTGCAGCTACACCGCTACAATAACCACGTCTTTTTACTATACTCCAATGGCGGCCAATCACACTGATATCGTCTGACAGACCGCGGTCTCAGACCT
>NW_007510896.1:0-247 GCF_000475195.1 Diaphorina citri
CTTGCTTTCCCTCTTTCCTTCCTTTTCTTCTCTCTTTCCTTATTCCTTTTCACCCACTCCTTCCCTCCAAGTAGATTCCTAGGAAATGTATTCCACCAAATTTGTCTTTCTCAAGTTTCCTCATATTTTCCCACCTATATCTCCTTAGCATTGTACTGTGCATATCTCTAGGTATTAGGAGAGAATGGATGGGTAAAGGTCTTCTCAGTCGTTAATCATGGTGATGTTTATATCCGTTTTTCCTCTT
>NW_007510897.1:0-247 GCF_000475195.1 Diaphorina citri
ACAAATAAATTACCAAATATAAATTAGTATGAGGAAACAAATATAGAATCTCTCTAACTTGACAGAACGTTTTAATAGATCTTTCTGTTAACTTGTGTGTCGCTCTTTACCCAGCTAGCTAGGCTAGCGAAAGAGGTACTTATCAGTCCTATTTGGACAAGATGATTATAATTCCATTGTTTTGTTTTGTTTTTTTTTTTCCTTCACAGGTAGTGCAAACTGCGCTCTCGGAAACCCAAGACCCGGA
>NW_007510898.1:0-247 GCF_000475195.1 Diaphorina citri
AAAAAAAATGACGAAAAAGGTGTTCTAGGAAATTGCTTTAAATTCAGGAATGGCGGGATATTATAGGGTAAAATATACTGTAGGACTTGCATAACAGTACAAAGAATAAGTTCAGTTCCGAGAAGTTTCTTGAAAATCCTTTATTTAAGAAATAATCATAAAAGAAAGTCATCAAAATTACATTAGGATAAAGGAAATTTTCTGATTACATGCCCCTCTTGCCAGAGAGCGCTAGTGTCGCACACTC
>NW_007510899.1:0-247 GCF_000475195.1 Diaphorina citri
TAGAGACATGAAATAGGTAAGTCACTATCCCTACTTCCTATGAAATTTGTCCAAGAACAAAGTGAGTTCTAGTTCGACCATTTTTCCGCGATTTTGTACTCTAAATGTAGAAACACACGAGGGTAGTGTGTTTCTACCTTAAGAGTTACTCCCATTTCGGTGAAATTAGGATTCCAACTGTGAGCGGGTTCCGTCCCGCACGAAATGAACAGGATTTCCGAAGGGCAGATTCAATGCAAACAACTTA
>NW_007510900.1:0-247 GCF_000475195.1 Diaphorina citri
AGTACTTTTATCAGTAGTAGTTCATTTGCTTGTCATGGAAAAGGTCCCGGGTTCGATTGAAATAAATTTAATTAATCCCGTTGGCTCTATTGTTCACTCAGCTTAACTTCACACACAAAAGGCCCACTCTGAGGCTTAGGTGTAGGGGCAACTGCTCCAAGGGATGGGTTAAGCTTATACGAATCTAACCTAACATGTAGAACTTGGTCTTGATTCACTCGTTGATTTTGTCTTCCAGTTAATTTGA
>NW_007510901.1:0-247 GCF_000475195.1 Diaphorina citri
TCCTCCCGCAAGCATCACAACCGCAAGAAGGAGCTCACCCTCTGCCTCAAATCTTCGTCCGCCCTCCTAAGCCGTCGCCACTCTCTCAACCAGGGCCACAAGTTCCGCAACCTCGCCCAGAGGTTTTCCTATCTGATGAACACGCGGGTGTCACAACTGAGTGTGTCGGCACAACAGAAGTCGTTCGTTCGCAAACACCATGTGTTTCTGGTCCGAAATCTAGTCAAGGTAAGACATCTAGCTCGAA
>NW_007510902.1:0-247 GCF_000475195.1 Diaphorina citri
TTGGATTCGAAAGCCAAAGTCGTCAGTCCCGTCCGAGTACCCCAAATAGCAATTTTCTATCTTGTATGTCCGTTCGATATTTGTCTGATTTAAATATTACTCTGTTATTTGTAGTTATAAATTCTCCGCTAAGTTCGCCAAAATAAATTAACCCTTTTCTTAAGTTGACCCTAAATTCCTTTCTTCATTATTTTCGGCTTTACCAATTCCAGATTCCCTTTAGTTTCAAGATTACTTCTCGGTCTCG
>NW_007510903.1:0-247 GCF_000475195.1 Diaphorina citri
TACAGTTTGATAGCTGGAAGTTGAGTGCGAAGGGCATCCTTCGTCGCACTCGTAAAATTTGTAGCCAAAACCAAATGTCAGCCCAAAGCAATCACCCTAGTTAGGACTGGTTGAGAGGCTGGCGAAAAACGCCGAACCCGTCTGTACACGAGAAAAGGCGGAAAAAAAGAGACCCCGACCTAGCGAAGGCAGGCGATCTACTTCAATAACAGCTAATGGCTATGTTTTTTTTTTTTTTTTTTTTTTT
>NW_007510904.1:0-247 GCF_000475195.1 Diaphorina citri
TTTTTTAGTACTCGGGTTGAAGAGATATGAAATATCACATGTATCAGGGATGGATAACATCTGATAATCTTTCAAATAGGTACATCTTGCAGGAGGATATGAAACTTGTATTTATCTTCTATTGCGACGTATCTTGCATATCCTACTGCGGGAATGTTCTATATAAATCTGATGTCCTCAGCCACGACTTGGCCTGTCGCACTACCATGTCAATTGTGGATCAATATGATTATCCTCTTTGGTTCCA
>NW_007510905.1:0-247 GCF_000475195.1 Diaphorina citri
AGCCGACTTCGCCCTACTCAAAGGTAGACTAAAGTTAGAGACTTAAGGCAGAAACGTACTACTATCAAAAGTCGAGCGTCTGCGCGTCCAATGCCAATGTGAGACAAATCTGTATCAATGTTCCTAGCAAACCTGCAAACCAAACGTCATAGTCCATGTCGTCATTGTCGTCACACAATGTCAGCAATATTTTGTCAAACAGAACACTAACCTACTAATTACCTATATAGCTCAGAGATTAGACATA
>NW_007510906.1:0-247 GCF_000475195.1 Diaphorina citri
GTATTTTTCTTTGTCAATATCATTTCCTTTTGTCTGGCACACTCTGCTTTCCTCTTCTTATCCCATTTTGTGTGGCTTTTTCCCTTTTTCTCTCTTGTCTATTATTCTTTTAGACTTTTTTTTAATCCTTCCCTCTTTCCTTCCACTCTTCTTGCCATTACAATATCTGTCCCTTTCTTCTTGTTTATTCTTTTATTCCATTTTAAATTCTTCCTTTTTCTTCCTCTCTCGCTCCCTTTGTAAATAT
>NW_007510907.1:0-247 GCF_000475195.1 Diaphorina citri
CATAATGGATGTCGAAATACCAAACTCTCTCCTCTTTGCCCCTAATGTCCTCCCCAAGTCCTTTGTTTTGTCTCTCTCTCACCAACCTCTCCTACTAATATTTTGTCTCTTTCATTGGAAAATTTACGTTTTTTCCGATCACGAACATATTTATATTTATTGCACATTTTCAACAAAATGGCCAAACAAAATACTCGTATGAGCACCAACATATTGGTAGAAAAGTTAACATATATATTATGTACAT
>NW_007510908.1:0-247 GCF_000475195.1 Diaphorina citri
AACCAAAGAGAGAAGGAAGACAGGATTAGGAGAAAGCCCAACCGTTCCGAGAACGAACCTTATCTCTTTGGAATGAAGACGCGACGAGTGCTTACTAGTCAGATCCATCATTCTCCAGGCTAAATTATAGACTATAAAGAGGAGAGAGTGGCTATTATGATTTAGTTTATGGCTCAAAGGATCTTTCAGGTGTCTGAGTATGAGTGGCAAGCATAAGAAGCACGCAGGTCTACCTACATAACACATA
>NW_007510909.1:0-247 GCF_000475195.1 Diaphorina citri
AATAATAATAATAATAATAATAATGATAAACAACATTGTCACGCACTAGATTATACCTAATAGTGTACTTTATGTGATACGAAAATGGCGTGAGTATACCTATACCTGCCTACATAGGTATATAATATGTATGTGTAGTGTATACAGCTTATATTAAAGATCATCCACAAGAATTTCTACATTATACCTACCCTTCAACATAATAGAAAATGAATGGTGCGTGCAGGATTCGAACCCACCACCTACT
>NW_007510910.1:0-247 GCF_000475195.1 Diaphorina citri
CACAATGTTAATGCAAACACTGACATGGCAATAGAAATATTGCCTTACCAGGTGCGGTTCTAGTCGAAATATTTTTCCTCTCGGTTTGGAAATTTTCGAGTACCAACCCTGTGATCAGGTATTCCTGTTAGACCTTGGACAACACACCTTTATTTGCAATGGTAATGTTGGCGGTGAAATGGTACCATTCTTATTTGTTAATATTATTAGATGTTGTTATACCCTTATCCTCTCTATCCAGTAATGA
>NW_007510911.1:0-247 GCF_000475195.1 Diaphorina citri
TGTGCCTAGTGGTGCTAGGACATATTAATTAAAGCTAGTCACAAACACAACTTTTTTTGTCCGATCACAGATAATTTTAAGTTAATCCAGAGTTCAAGAAATACTGGTCTGTGTATAACAGTTGGGTGAAGCCAAAGAAAACCCTTGACACTGTGTTAACTCGCAGTGGTAAGATCGGCCATTAGCGTCGTTTTGCGGTACGCAAATCTTTGTCTATCCCCAATGACGAACAAACTTATTAAACCCT
>NW_007510912.1:0-247 GCF_000475195.1 Diaphorina citri
TGAATTGATTCATAATTATTTACCTGTGGAGAAGTTCGAGGTGGAACACCCTGTATATCGAAGGATCTATCAGTTGGACACACGGTATATTTAGACAATGGTATGATGGTACTTACACCTCTACTTTTCCGGCATTGAACAATTAACAATACAAGTAATAATAAAGTCATTACCTATGCTCAATAGAAAAGTATAGAGTGGTGGGGACCGATGACAGTGAAAAAAAATCTGGTGTGAACATCAAACG
>NW_007510913.1:0-247 GCF_000475195.1 Diaphorina citri
GGTTTTTCAATACATCAAAGTCAGGCCTGAGGCGTTCCAACCCATTGAGGGTTTTGCGTGTTTCAAACATGAACTCTCCTTTTTTTACCCGTTCTGTGACATTTCAATTAAAAAATGTATTTAGCTATTTAATTAACCTTTTAGAAACTTTAAAGTCGTTTCAGCCGGGGGTCATTGACCTTAAATTCGAACTACAGAATTATGGACAAAGACACTCATAACTCTCATAAGACGTACTTCAATATTG
>NW_007510914.1:0-247 GCF_000475195.1 Diaphorina citri
GCCCTTACAAGGCAGGTGTGCTACCCTCCAAGTGGGAATAAAACACACGACCTAGCCCTTACAAGGCAGGTGTGCTACCCTCCAAGTGGGAATAAAACACACGACCTAGCCCTTACAAGGCAGGTGTGCTACTCTCCAAGTGGGAATAAAACACACGACCTAGCCCTTTCAAGGCAGGTGTGCTACCCTCCAAGTGGGAATAAAACACACGACCTAGCCCTTACAAGGCAGGTGTGCTACTCTCCAA
>NW_007510915.1:0-247 GCF_000475195.1 Diaphorina citri
TAAAATTTCCGAGAACAGAAGACTCCAAGAAGTCAGAGGGTGGAAAAAACATTCAAGATGATTGATGTACCACAATATGATGGTTACCTGTACCTGCATTAAGACGAAAGATTATCCCGACTCGAGATTTTTACCGGCATTTTAGACGGGGAAGAGGTGCCAGGTTTTCTCTTGTCGAGGGAATATTTACCGCTTTTTTAATGTGGGAGAAAAATAATGGCGGGAATTTCCCACGAGTAATTCAAAA
>NW_007510916.1:0-247 GCF_000475195.1 Diaphorina citri
TATTGTATTCGCTTCGGTGTCGTTCCTGTGACTGACCCCATAGAAGGACTTATCCAAACCTGGTCGACCTATATATCAAATAAAGGTATTATTTGCATATAGGATGGTTTAAAAAAAGAGTAACGGAAGGGTTAGACATCCTATATTTATTTATTCTAACTTGCTCCCAAAGTCCGTAGGGATTGTTCTTGTTGTTGTTATATATTTATTTATTTCTATTTTATTATTTACTTTTTTTTTGCATACA
>NW_007510917.1:0-247 GCF_000475195.1 Diaphorina citri
AGAGCCAGCGCTTCGCCGATCCCGCTGGATGCTCCTGTGGGGTGAAATGAAATTTCAATTATTAGGACATGGAATAGTCTGGCTTGGGGACAAGCGACAAGGAGTATACCAGCCTGAATTTCCCTTGCTAAATAAATAGCAAAGGTTGAGTGCGAAGGGCATTCACTCGTAAAATTTGTAGCCAAAAGCAAACGGCAGCCCAAAGCAATCACCCTAGTTAAGGCTGATTGAGAGGCTGACGAAAAAC
>NW_007510918.1:0-247 GCF_000475195.1 Diaphorina citri
TTGGTTTACATTAAATCATATACCAATGGAGTGTTAACAGGAAAAGGAATTAAAGAAGGAATTTTTAACTGGGTTAGGCGTACCTATTTAAATGCTTGTCACAAATATCATTCCCCGATTATTACACCTAGATAAATTTTATGACTTGACTTGGACTCAAACCACCAAACTCCAGATCCAAAGTCCAACGCGTTAACCACTGTACCACCACTGAGGTTGGTGGTTTTTGGTTAGGTTTATATCAGAC
>NW_007510919.1:0-247 GCF_000475195.1 Diaphorina citri
ATAATATCAAACTCATGAGTATTTAATAGTTCTAGGGTTCGAGAAAGAGTAGCAGATATGTAGATACCTTGGGAGCATATTGATAAAACATAGCTCTGTTGTCATAGAAATAGGAACCGCGCTGTCTGATGAATCAATAATTCACTATGAATATGAACTTGCATTCATATGTACGTATTTGGGTAGTTGTGGTATTTAGGACGTCCATGTTTATAAATTTGACCCTCACAATCCAAGATTAGAGGCA
>NW_007510920.1:0-247 GCF_000475195.1 Diaphorina citri
CACGAAGGATGCAACGCTTGGCGGCATTTTACCGCTTTTTGGCGGTTTTCGGTGTAATTTAATATCTCGGGAACGGTATGAGTTAGAGACTTGAAATTTGGTATGTAGTTCACAAATGTGACAAGGATGCAACCCGAAATTGAGATAGTTGCTGCACGTGGCGGTATTTTGACCGCTTCTGGACAGATTTCGACCGTTTTTTGGCGGTTTTCAGCTATACCGACTAAACGGTGAGAGATATTGTAAA
>NW_007510921.1:0-247 GCF_000475195.1 Diaphorina citri
AGAATTAGTATGAGTGAGTGAGTCAGTCAGTCAGTCAGTGAGTCAGTTACACAAGGGGCTGTATATATTTAGGACTCGATTAATTTCCACTCGAGTTGGAAAATAATCGAGTAGAAAATAATCGAGTTGAAAAATCTCACTCGAGTCCCATCACTACTGCTCTTTTGTTTTAAGGTGGATTTCCACCAACGCGACCTCTGTCGTGCGACAAAATCGCGCGACATTGTCGCGCGACGTCACCTGTTTT
>NW_007510922.1:0-247 GCF_000475195.1 Diaphorina citri
TTTTCAGGTTTTCATCAAAGATAAAAATTGCAATTTCTTTGCCATCCATCACGAACATGGCTTCAATTTATGCACCTCGTAATAATATCAGTGACTTTTTTTTTACAGTAAGGCATGTAGGTATTTTATTTTTTATTTACTTTATAGAATTTCATCCACCTACTTAAATATATTTAAGGAATTTGAATGACCTTGTGATGTAGGTACTTCTGTATACTTTTCACAGAGAAAATGTGTGTGTGTGTGT
>NW_007510923.1:0-247 GCF_000475195.1 Diaphorina citri
ATAAACAAAACAAAATAACAAAATGATAACTAATAACTAGGTACCTAACTAAAATTAAATGAATAAAATAAGAATATTGAAAACTCCTAACTCAGGGCAGGGGCGGGATTAATGCCTAAGTATTCTCACAAATTGAAGTATTCTGAACCCCAAAATGTCTAGGGTTGGTAATGGAAAGCTGCGTTTTCTGTAATCGCAGGGAAAAACTTCTACAAGAAAAAATACGGCCAAAATTTATCAATATTCA
>NW_007510924.1:0-247 GCF_000475195.1 Diaphorina citri
AGCATTTCTATTGAGATCAGCGTGTTTCGAACTTCCTTTATCAGCGAAGAAAAAAAAAAGTGGTTGAGCCCCATTACCAAGGACGGGATTCAGCGGAAGATGAATAAAATTAGAGAGGATATAAATGGGAATCTAGATATTTTTGATATTAAAATATTTAATAATAAATGACAGTGAGAGTCATAATATTGAGTATTATTTTTACAAGTACCTACCTAGATATCTGAAGCATATTTATTCAAAAACG
>NW_007510925.1:0-247 GCF_000475195.1 Diaphorina citri
AGAAGTTGAGATTGATTGAGTGTGAGGACGGAGCAGGAATGGTACAGTTGGATAATTGAATAAAGTAATACGATGATATAGCTAATAATAATAAAAAAAGCATATCTTTTTCACAACTTTTGTGGATATCACATCATTACTAAGTGCCTTCTTTGCAATCAATTTCCACATTTCAATAATCTTTTTACACTGGTAATGCCGCCACTGGTCGCTACTCGATTAAAGCAGCTACTCAATTGTCCTCACG
>NW_007510926.1:0-247 GCF_000475195.1 Diaphorina citri
TTAAAACTAAACGGTAGAGCAGAAACAATACGCCATCGCCACGTAGGTAGCACAAAAGCAAATCAAGTGAAACTGACTCGAAAATATTGGAATAAACCACGAAGAGAAGAAGAAAGGAACAACCATCAGGCTAACTGATTTTACTTTGAATCGTAAAGTACCTACTGTGATCGTAAGATCTAAAGACTTGGCTAGAAGGCAAAGTCAAATCTTATTTTCTAAAATTTTAATCCAACATCATTATTTT
>NW_007510927.1:0-247 GCF_000475195.1 Diaphorina citri
ACTTTGATAGACCTCCTCTACGACCAGCGAAGCCTTCGGCTCCAATGTAGCACATGATAACATGCCTACACATTAAACTCACAGCAATTGCTGATTTCGCAACGTTTACACATAACAGGTACTGAAGGTACTCCTTAATCTATTGGAAAGAGAAAGAGGAAACGACCTGTGAGCTGAATCTTGAAAGAGCTGTTTCTTTTTCTGAAATTTATTTCCAAGTTTTTAAATAGTCCCACTCAGTTGACAC
>NW_007510928.1:0-247 GCF_000475195.1 Diaphorina citri
GGCTATAATGACATCAGAAATTATTATAATTTATGTAAATGTGGGTGGGTGTTTTATAACATGGTATTTTTATGAACAGATGAAAAACTCTAAGTCTCTAAATTAAAATAAAAAATGTCCAATTCATATGAGGAAGAGTAGAAACATAAAAGATACTTTATTTTAATGGATTCAGCGGTAAAAAAAGTAAACCTAGGAGACCAGGTACATTATTTATTTGCATAAAGTTAGAGGTACCTACGTGTCC
>NW_007510929.1:0-247 GCF_000475195.1 Diaphorina citri
CCAACAACAACACCAACAACAACAACACCAACAACAACAACAACAACAACAACAACAACAACAACGACAACAACAACACCAACAACAACAACAACAACAACAACAACGACAACAACAACAACACCAACAACAAAAACACCAACAACAACAACAACAACAACAACAACAGCAACAACAACAACAACAACAACACCAACAACAACAACAAATACAACAACACCAACACCAACGACAACAACAACACCAT
>NW_007510930.1:0-247 GCF_000475195.1 Diaphorina citri
AAGATCAGAGCTCATTTGTGTGAGAAAATGTGAAAAAAATCCCCCAAAAACCACTTTTTTTTTGGTTTTCTGGCTTTATGGTTTTCTGGACAAAATTTGCACCACCACTTTCGTGTTCCTGGTAAAAAGAGCTTTAATTTGATATATTATAGGTCGACCAGGTTTGGATAAGTCCTTCTATGGGGACAGAAAGACAGACTGACTGACAGACAGACACCGAAGCGAATTAATACAACAGCCCGTCCAC
>NW_007510931.1:0-247 GCF_000475195.1 Diaphorina citri
GTTTGAACAGGCTGTGGAAAACAATCTTCCTACTAAACTTGTATCAGAATGAAGACAAGGTAAACTGTTCAAATATTTGACAGGGTGTTTGTAAAGTGACCGTCTCGGGCGGAATTTTGTGTTTCATAAGTTCTGAGAGAATGGTAGAAGACATGTTTCAGATTGACTAAGTGGCAAAATGCAAAATGAGCTTGTTGGTTTCAAAGTGTGTAACTATCTAATCATTCAATTTCAAGAAATAACAGTA
>NW_007510932.1:0-247 GCF_000475195.1 Diaphorina citri
CATCGCCTACGGGAGCGTATGCCGTGACGTCAAAGTTCACGATTTACCGGTATGTTTTTAATCGATTTATCTCGGTATCTAGAAGTAGAAGAAAAAGAAAAAGTCCGTTGGTCCTCATTTTTCCTGCTCTGTGACTTTGCAATATTACCCAAGTAAGCGCAACTGATCTATTCTTCTGCACTTTTGTGTCTTTTCACTTTTGTTTTCTAAACATCATTTCTTTTAAAGAGAGAACCTAGCCAAAAGG
>NW_007510933.1:0-247 GCF_000475195.1 Diaphorina citri
GAAAGAGGAAATGATGATCATAAAATTGGAAACGAAAATGGAACTAAAGTCATCAACTCGGACAGAAAAAGTGAACTTCGTACTCAATCTACTGGCCTTGGAGAATCCCCTAGCAACCTTCCCCTGGATGCGCAATCTGAGGTGCGCATACATCCACTCCTGCGCAGATCAGACCATCCTCCTCTGCGCAGATTAGAAAACGCCAACGAAGCGCACCTGGACATGTTCCGAAGATCTGGACTTGCCT
>NW_007510934.1:0-247 GCF_000475195.1 Diaphorina citri
TGACACTGAATTTTCCCCTTTTTACTTTCCTTATCCTACAGCTACAGGAAAGAAAGTAATGTACCTAATTCTCAGCTGGAAAAAAGTTTCCCCAATGTCTCCCTCGACTCAGGAAGAAGCGAAGAAGAAACACGTTACGAAATATCAGCTGATCGATTTCCCCTTCCAGCCTTCCACCTTTCTCCACTCTCTTCCCCTCTCTTCCTCTCAATTTCCCCTACATTTTCTCTCCTTACCCCCTCTCTTC
>NW_007510935.1:0-247 GCF_000475195.1 Diaphorina citri
AGGTAAATCCGTCAAGAGCTAAACGTAACTTTGCCTTAAGATTCCTATCTTAAGTAGCCAGGTTATACTTGAGTGTTAGCCTAGCAAGCAACAGGGCAAAACACCTGGTTATAGTAGGTAACCATCATTGTTGGAAAATGCTATTTGTCAGCAATATGTGACTCAAAAATCAGTGTAAATGTCCGCATTTATTGTTGATTCGGGTATTCTAATTTACGATCTGCTCAACAATAGAGCAATATCACCC
>NW_007510936.1:0-247 GCF_000475195.1 Diaphorina citri
ACTGATATTTTGTTATATTTATGTAATCGGATTTGTAATTATGTACATGAGCAAATTCTGAGCCATAACGTATTTGAAGATTTTGAAGCAAAAGATCAGTTTGGCTATACAGCCGGGAAATGCTTCAAGTAGGTATATACTTGGAGCTCCTCCCTCAGAGGGAAACCTCGATTCAATTTTTTATCTGTAAAAAAATAAAACTACATATTACAGTAGTACCTATGTAGGTAACAGGGTAAGTATATTC
>NW_007510937.1:0-247 GCF_000475195.1 Diaphorina citri
ATCACCAAGAAAAAAATAATATTTCATCCACCCAAAAGCTCACGTTAGGTTTTCATAATGCAAAAACTTTTTTGCTGAGAAATGTCCCTTTTGTTTTAAACGCAGGGAGGTTTTTTCGTTGTTTTCAAGTAACTTGTGAACATAAATGAAAAGGTTTCTCCAGCATAAGTATAAGCAGGATATGTGAGTGGAGTATTAACTCCATGAAGATAAAACTACTTAATAATACCCAACATATTACCGAGTT
>NW_007510938.1:0-247 GCF_000475195.1 Diaphorina citri
TCCACCCTATCGTTGATTACAATGCGAGTGGTCTGTGAGATTTGTTATTATTTCAATTAGATGTATGAATGATTAATTAAATCCCCAGCATAGTGTATGGGGTATGGGTATAGTGTTTTGCATGACTGTAATGTATGTAGTATTTGGGTATTACTATTGTGCTGGACTTGCCTGGTGTATCCCACGTTCATTCCTATTGTAATCCACCAGAATGGAGATGGTTTTGGGATTCAATGGTTTTGTAAGT
>NW_007510939.1:0-247 GCF_000475195.1 Diaphorina citri
TATTATGCCGGTGAGAAAGTGTGTTTCTGAGGATGGGAGAGGCAAGAACATGACATGGAAAAGTTGAAGGTCAATATATGGAATTAGCTGCGAGTTACAGTTGTGGAATTTGCTGGGAGTTACAGAAAAACCATTTGGAATACTTATTACTACTGCAGATATGGAACGGAATTTTCTACAAATTGGGACATTCATGACGTGAAGCAAACGAAATTTACTCAATAACTATCTAGGCATATCTTTAACG
>NW_007510940.1:0-247 GCF_000475195.1 Diaphorina citri
TATTTTGGAAGAGTCCACTTGGAAAATAAGGGGTGTCCGACTTTGTCAAAAAAGTTCAAAGTTCGTAAAAAACCACTACTTAAATCACTTGATTTACACGAAAATGATAGTCACACCTTGTAGATTACACCAAAAAAGAAGTCTATGCAAAAAATCACGTCAAAAAAGTACTTTATCAGGTAACAAATGAGTTTCCTGAAAACAAAAAGCTGTGGGGTTAAAATGTTGAATTAACAGTTGAATATCT
>NW_007510941.1:0-247 GCF_000475195.1 Diaphorina citri
TGTATGGCAGATGGCGTAACATTTCGTTATGTATTTCGTCAGGGCCAGGGGACGAATGCGGTTTGAGTAGCTTTATAACTGACTCCAACTCCCACATGGTGAATGGCTTATTATAACTTTCGTCATTATTGGAACCAAAGTCCCAAGGTTGAGGTACAATAGGGGAGGAATCTTTTCTTTCTTTTGACTTTTGTTCGAAATATAATCCAATGTTGTGGGCTATTTCACTGGGAACTAAGATGGTCTT
>NW_007510942.1:0-247 GCF_000475195.1 Diaphorina citri
CCAATGGTTTACAAAAACTGCTTTGCTGTGCTGCGTGACTGTGCTGCGTAGCTGCGTCTCAATGTGCGCCGGGCCTAAGAGTTGGGTGCTAAGAAAAATGTCGAACATTAACTTCGCCTAAACAGTTATTATCTGTCTTCTTCTCAGGAGTCAGTATTCTAATATCTTGCTCTTCACACAGTCAACAGCTTCTTTTAAGCTGAAATAAATGGATTTACAGTTTCGAAAACATCCTATCGAATCATTA
>NW_007510943.1:0-247 GCF_000475195.1 Diaphorina citri
AAAATAATTTTCCAATCAGTTACGTATTAACACCGATACGATAGTCAACAGCTATCAGGAACTGATAATGGAAAAAAACGAGTGTTTTTTTACTGTTTATCTTGAAATTTGAGGTATTTCTTTCTTTTACTTGCGATATGAAGGAAGGTAACCTATACTATCTCATGACTCTAATGAGAAAGTAGGTACTGAAAATCTGTCCAAATTCCCAAACTCGGGAAACGAGTGGAAATATCCGATTCAGGGT
>NW_007510944.1:0-247 GCF_000475195.1 Diaphorina citri
AGCCGTTCCGAGAACGAACATTATCCCATCAGGATAAAATCCGCCCCGGGCGGGAATCGAACCCGCGGCCTAGCGCTGTTGTCAGAGATCCAGACATAAATGAACCCAATATGTAGGTATCATGTATACACGTATGTACAGTAACATATAACATAGGTCACTGTCAACCTGTCAAAGCTTGGAATGTAGACTTACAAGTTAGATTAAGAAGTAAAGAAACGAAAGAAGCAAGTTTCAAGTTCTCGAA
>NW_007510945.1:0-247 GCF_000475195.1 Diaphorina citri
TTGAGAGTGTGACCACATAATAATGGAGCTCTAAGGGTTAGGTGGTAGAGAACGCCTCCGGCGTTAACCTCACCTAGTAGTTACCCTCCACTCAAGAGTCTATTATTATTATTATTATTACACTCTATTTGTCAAGGGTCTTCGTGCCCGAGGGTTTAGGTCTAGGTTAACCTTGCCCTTGGGATCAATTTAATTTGAAGAAACCATTCTGGCCTTCTTGGGTTTGATTCCCGGACTGGGTGGACTG
>NW_007510946.1:0-247 GCF_000475195.1 Diaphorina citri
ACACACCTTAATATTACACTTATAAGTGTGGACACACCTTAATATTACACTTATAAGTGTGGACACACCTTAATATTAAATTCGACGTGATGCCGACGTCAACAGAGATCTGACTAAAAATAAATGAGTGAACAATCTAACCTACGGTCTAGGAACGAAATACTCGTAGTCTTAAACCTAAAGGTAATCTAATTTTGGTCGAAAAAAACATCTCTCTCTCTCTCTCTCTCTCTCTCTCTCTCTCTCT
>NW_007510947.1:0-247 GCF_000475195.1 Diaphorina citri
TATGCTGAAAGCGCAGCTGGTTCTGTTTTCTGTTTTTGACCCATCTGTAAAGCACAATGTGTAGTCCGGGTAATTGGTATTGATAAGGGCCGTAAAGTTACTTTTGTACACATGATCTGGGGTATCTATTTTCTTCATCTTTGCTAGGTCGGTGTTAATTTCAGGCAAGTCCTCACTATCATCAGACCAAGGGGGAGTTAAATCCTTATATTCCATCATGTCACACCTATCCAATTCCTGCACATAA
>NW_007510948.1:0-247 GCF_000475195.1 Diaphorina citri
GTTCTTGAAGGTGAGATGTCGAAATATTGAAACAGGTAAGAAAGTTTTGTTCATACCCTATACTTGTACCTATTTTGCATGCATAATGTACAGGTTTTTTCCCCGAGTTGTTTTTATGCATGCTTGATAGATTCTTATAAGCTTAACCCATCTTTTGGGGTAGTTGGTAAACCTGTGGTGTGTAGTAGTTAGTGCGCTGTACTTCGGATCTGAAGGTTGATGGTGCGAGTCCATTTCAAGTCATAAA
>NW_007510949.1:0-247 GCF_000475195.1 Diaphorina citri
GATAAATTTTATCCTGAATTTCTAAAAACCTTTGACCTTTATCTCGATCCGTCATTGCCATTTATATCATCCTCAAAACTATTATAAAACTGATATCAGCTTCCACGTTTTGACCAATTCACCTTTTTTTTCCATCAACAAATGAATCTCTCTATCTCTTCCTTCATCCTTTCCTCCTCTCTTCTCAAAATCTCCCTTTGACCTCATTTTGTCTCTAAAAAGTTATTTCACCAACCCTCTCTTGAAA
>NW_007510950.1:0-247 GCF_000475195.1 Diaphorina citri
CACGGAGGTACTCGTCACAAAGACACTCGAGTCGGGGCATACGGAACTGAAAATAAAGTGGAAAAGGTCACAACTCACATTTTTTTTAAAAAATATTGTACTTATCTCGGTACCGCTTTCGTATTACTTCAAGGCACATTCTTTTATATCCATGCCTATCTAAGAATGGAAAAAAAGTAAAGAAACAAACAAACAAATGCTCACCTGTATAGCGAGTCGATACACATCCAGCATTGTCAGCATCATT
>NW_007510951.1:0-247 GCF_000475195.1 Diaphorina citri
GTTGAGTTCACTAGCCTTGATGTATGTAGGTATTAAAACCTAATGGAGACTGCCCTGCCAGTGACATAACTCTGATTACAAGAAGAAAAAAAACTTTGATTTCACGTGAGAGAATTACTTCGGCTTTGAT
This sequence comes from Diaphorina citri, assembly GCF_000475195.1. Classification (NCBI taxonomy): domain Eukaryota; kingdom Metazoa; phylum Arthropoda; class Insecta; order Hemiptera; family Psyllidae; genus Diaphorina; species Diaphorina citri. Next base: position 131 of record NW_007510951.1, read on the forward strand.
TTTTGAATGCATCGATCAATTTTCCGATTGAAAACAAGATCTCTTGCTTGGTATCACTTGCTGGCTGGGACTTTGGTGTAATCATTATCCCCCACAAAAACACAAATGTAAAAAAAA
>NW_007510952.1:0-247 GCF_000475195.1 Diaphorina citri
TTGATCCCATGGGATTTTTCACGCCGAATCGAATGGTGAAATTTTTAGAATTGTCCGACTTACAGTTGAGAAGTTTAATGTAATAGAAAGTCGTGTGATGTTCACACCAGATTTTTTGGTTTTGGTTTTCTCGATTAGGCGCTTTTACACTGTGCTTCTTGCAGTTTCCACAACTGATGATTCCAATTTGTTGCTACGGTTCTTGATTCCAAAGGAGTTGATTTTGTTTTTGTAGGAACTATCGGTA
>NW_007510953.1:0-247 GCF_000475195.1 Diaphorina citri
AAGGGGAGGAGGAGGAGAAGAAGAAGAAGGAGAATAAGAAGAAGAAGAAGAAGAATAAGGAGAAGGGGAAGAAGAAGAGTAAAGTTAAGAAGAGGAAGAGGTAGAAGAAGAAGAGGGCACAGAAAAATAAGATAACGAAGGTAAAGACAAAAAACAAGAATTGAAATTACACAAAGTTTAGCAGTAGGAGTAGGAGGAGGAAGAGGGGGAGAAGCAGAAAGAATAAAACACAATGAATGATTATTCT
>NW_007510954.1:0-247 GCF_000475195.1 Diaphorina citri
ATTTCAACAAGCTACGACAAGTTATAACAAAGTTATGGGCAAATCAAATTCGTCAGGTAACGCTGGGTCACCCTGTACATATTATACCTACCTATGGCCTAATGGCACTATGACAATATAGAATTTTAGAGGAAAAGCAGAAAAAAAACTGGAATTTACTTCGTTCGTCCAATATATGGGTGGTTTATCTACAAAATTATCGAGTTTTGAATTTCATTAGAGTTCAGGTCAAGGACCCTATTTCCAT
>NW_007510955.1:0-247 GCF_000475195.1 Diaphorina citri
TCGTCAGCAATATTGTTCAAAGCCAGAAAAACAAAAGGTGAACAACTGATCACTTTGACTCACTTGGATTTGAGAGAGTTGAGAGAGAAACTATTAAAGTAAATTTAAAGAATTACTCTGATAGTTGCAATACGACATAGAATCAAATCAATCAGTTGACATTTTTCTTGTACGTATGATTTGTCTTTAATAGAGATGGTGTGTCAATTCTAGTTCTATTCAAGTCAATAGAAAGCCGCCACAAACT
>NW_007510956.1:0-247 GCF_000475195.1 Diaphorina citri
GTGGAAGATCTGAGACGAGATGGTAGACACAAACAAGACAGACAGTCCAATGAACAACAGGTAAATTATCGAGGTCCCAAAAAAAGAAATGAAGAAGAAGGAGAAGAAAAAAACTTGGAAAAAAGCACCAGTTTCCAATGAATCAACCAAGTTAAGTAGCAAAGCAACCGTTGTACGTGGTTAGTATCCGAATGGGTGACAATCTGGGCAATGGTGAGCTTTCTTTTCCCCAGTCCCACTCAGGCTT
>NW_007510957.1:0-247 GCF_000475195.1 Diaphorina citri
ACTATCCTGGGGGAAAACTTGAATGAGTAGGTATCAGGGTGTTTACGTTGGCTCGAACCACCCTGTATTTAGCCGTATAGTTTTTACACTCAGGTCGAGTGGGGTATGTTATACATAGACTACACAGGTTAGGTATTTTGAGAAGGTATTTCGGCACTTACGAAACAATACAGCCGAAGAACCATTTTGCAATGTTTTCAGGTGAAGAAAGGAACTTAAAAAAAAAAAAAAATCCCTCAGTGGTTGG
>NW_007510958.1:0-247 GCF_000475195.1 Diaphorina citri
ACACACGGACCAATGGCTGAAACTTTGGATTTAGGCTCTAGGGACCTCAAAACGTGTTTTGGCACTAAATACTGACCATAGAAAATTTTACCCGATTACATTACATTTTTTCCATTAGGATAAGGAAAGTGATATGTCGCCCTCCAATTTTGATCACTTCTCTAAATCTATTTTTGTTCTTTCTCTCACTTCAGGTGGCAAGTTCCAAGAAGAAGGCCCTGGTTACCGGATACATTCTGTACTCCGG
>NW_007510959.1:0-247 GCF_000475195.1 Diaphorina citri
ATTTCATAATGGTTATGTATTACTTCATAACCAACACCTTTAGCGCCAATCAATGGCGACTTCCAATTGTCTTTTTTAAAATACAGTTTTTTTAAAAAAAATAATGATTCTTTATATATTGATAAAAAGTTTATAGGTATTGGTTTGCAAATTACTTGTATTTGTTTATGAATACAAAGTTTATTTTTTTTAGAAATATAAGAATCAAATTGTCTAAAACAATTTTGTAAGAAAAATATTCTAAAAA
>NW_007510960.1:0-247 GCF_000475195.1 Diaphorina citri
ACTCATCTTGACAGAAGTTGAGCTTTAGAAAATGTTGTTCCTTTCGCTACCGATTTGAAGAAAATGCTGCTATTCCTGATGATAGATCAGGATCAGAGTTCTGTAGGAGAAAGGGCCCTGTAAGGATAATCTATGGAAGGAACAAAGACGTGTTAGAATCTGGGAAATCGGGAAATGCATCAGTCAAACAACCACTATCACGAAATCTCTTCGGTCAAAACAGATCCTCATTTAGTTAGACGAAGCT
>NW_007510961.1:0-247 GCF_000475195.1 Diaphorina citri
AAGAAAAAAAAAAAACACTTTGTGTAGAAAAAATAAATGTAAATAAATAAAAGAAAACAATATACCTACTAATGTACATAGGTATAGGTAGGTACATATTACAAAGGTGAAAATAATACTACCTGTAGCTATAATAGTCCAATACAATACACTAGTATTTTTTTTTCTTTTTTTTTTATTTTTTAATATTTAAACAAGGTTTTTATCTACATATGTTTAAACTACACCTATGAAATATATAAGACCT
>NW_007510962.1:0-247 GCF_000475195.1 Diaphorina citri
TATGAACAAGAAAGTTGTTTACCCTAATTATTGCAAGGTGGACTTCCTCTATTTCTATTAAACTGATTTTAAAAAAGCTCCAAAATGAAGAAAATGAAAAAAAAAAAAAAATAGATGAAAAAAAAAGAACGTTTGGGGGGATTTGAACCCGAGCACTCCTAATACCTAAGGGTCTTGAGTCGAGCGCCTTGACACCTCGGCCACTCTTCCGGATGAGAGGAGCGGGAGAAATAGCAGTATATTATCT
>NW_007510963.1:0-247 GCF_000475195.1 Diaphorina citri
TGCAGATTCAGATATTATAAATGTCATGTATGTGGTAATCAAGGACACCTGAAGAACATGTGTAAAGAAGGTCAAAACAAAAGACAACATTTTGTTTCTGAAATTGAAATGCGTCAAGAAGAAGAAGACGACGAGACCTTGTCATATTTGTTATCTATTGAGAATCAGATAAATTATGTGGATAAGTTTCAAGTTAGTACACTGATTGAAGGTAAGACCGTTCAATTTGAGTTAGATACCGGAGCGT
>NW_007510964.1:0-247 GCF_000475195.1 Diaphorina citri
CACTAGGTATTACAAAGCAAGTTACATACAATACCAGTACATAACAGAACTTTTCGTGTGTGGATCATCCAGTATTCTCTATTGTACCTCTATGTGTACGAATAACGAATAATACGAAGTTCCAAGTTTGTCCCGTAGGGCTACATGTGGCTCTAACATTTTCATATACATATGATGTGGCTTCGTATCTCTTGTACATAATTAAAATAATGCACTACATGAGAAATATTGTTCTGTGAAATGTACG
>NW_007510965.1:0-247 GCF_000475195.1 Diaphorina citri
GTAGGAGAAAAGCAAAAAGATGGAAGAAGAGGGTAGGGGAGGGGGGTCAAAACTAGGAAGAGAGGGTAAAAGGAAATCAGGGGGGGGAGGTTAGGAAAAGTCAAAAGAGGAAGAAAGGGGAGGGGATCTAGGCAAGGGTAAGAAAGCAAGTAACGGTCAAGGACTACCGAGACTTTTAAAGGCACTAATGTATAGTAGAAAGACCTTGACCTTTAAAATTTTAGAGTAATTATGTATTAGTGGTTTC
>NW_007510966.1:0-247 GCF_000475195.1 Diaphorina citri
ACGTGACCTTAGTGGAGGGGAAGTGAGTGTAGCAGACTCCACCACACTGCAGACCCTACCTGTGTAAGTACTGTAGACTCTACCCTGTGTAATTACTGTAGACACTGTTAATAGTGTAGACCTTGCCTGTGTAAGTACTGTAGACCCCCTATGTGTGTAAGTACTTGCCTGTGTAATAGTGTAGACCCTACCCTGTGTAAGTACTGTAGACCCTACTTGTGTAATAGTGTAGACCCTACCCTGTGTA
>NW_007510967.1:0-247 GCF_000475195.1 Diaphorina citri
CTGTAAAATCACTGATTGTCGGACAAACGACTGTCGAATCAATGAATGTAGAACGAATGACTGTAAAATCAATGAATGCCGAATCAATGAACGTAGTGACACCAAGATTGACTGCAGAACTCCCAGCAATCCTCGCAAAAGAATGTCTTCAGGAACGCTTGGAAAGACGTGTTGCCCTCCGGAACCGTCGAAAGATGGTGACAATGCTCGAAGCCCATGTCTTCGTCCTCAGTGCTCGAGTGAATCT
>NW_007510968.1:0-247 GCF_000475195.1 Diaphorina citri
CTTCGTTCCCGTGTTCGAGCCCCTGCCCCCGCAATATTTCCTACGCATCGTGTCTGATCGCTGGATAGGAGCGGAGACCATCTTGCCCGTGTCGTTTAGGTGAGATACAATATTAGTCTTTTAAGCCAGTCTAGTCGCGCCTGCCTTTTAAGCGCTAGGTCCCGGGTTTGATTCCTGCCTTGTAAGGTTCGTTCTCGGAACGGCTCACGTTCTTTTATCCTGCCCCATTGGTATAAGTAGGGCCATC
>NW_007510969.1:0-247 GCF_000475195.1 Diaphorina citri
TGTATACCTACATAAAGTAAACTGTAGTACGTATATCACTCGATCATTTTGCAAATTTACAAAATTTTGATCATACGAGCATTTTCTAGAGATTGAAATTTCTGTTATACAAATACTCAGGAGCTCAGGACCCATTTCCAACTTAGTTCTACTAACTCAACTACTGCTCCTACTGGTGTATGGTGTAATACAGATAACAAACTTTCCATTTCACAGAATAAAAGTCAGTAAAACTTTCTGTGGTCTC
>NW_007510970.1:0-247 GCF_000475195.1 Diaphorina citri
CTTTATTGATAAGAGGAGCTAAGCTAGGAGCTATCTCCTGAGCTCTGTTCTTAGCTCTACTCAGCGGACTTGTATGGCGGAGATCCCAGGTTCAATCCCAGTTCTGTGTTTCAATATCAGGATATGTCCACAAAAAGGGGAAGTCCTGGATTTTAGTTCAAATAATTCATAATCATTAGGCATTGATTTTTATTTTTTATTTTTTTTTACTCCAAGAGTGTATTTCCTAAAGGCCGATGAGCATGTT
>NW_007510971.1:0-247 GCF_000475195.1 Diaphorina citri
ATCTCATCAGCATTTTATAAAAACGAAATAATGCACTGAACCTATAGGTAACTAGGTACCTACCTACTCCTTTATGAAAGATAATAAATTCATTACCTATTTTATAATCCAGATAAGTAGGTATGTTAGGTACCTATATATCTCTTCAGTTCCCTATGCGGAGTCCAGGCTCCAGATTTTGTGGAGTTGGATGCATTGGTTTTCGAACACTGAAGGAAAGAAACGTTAAGCTTAAATAGGTACCATC
>NW_007510972.1:0-247 GCF_000475195.1 Diaphorina citri
GTTGCATGCACAAGCGTGCGCTTCCAAAGAGGTTCCGGTCGCGTTTAACACTTGCCAAAGAAGTTTTCTCGATCAAAATTTTTTGAATTTACTTGCGAGGTTGTTGCAACTTAACCTCAAAAGGTTTTTTCTTCTTCTTCTTCTTCTTCTTCCAAGTCTATTACAGGTACATAGGTATACGGGACCCAATTAGCAGTAAGCCCGGGACCCTTGATAGTGTATGGCTGGCCTAACAGTAAGATTAACG
>NW_007510973.1:0-247 GCF_000475195.1 Diaphorina citri
AAGAGAAGAGGAAATAGGAGATTGCACATAGGTACATACCTATGTATATATTTATGCAGGTAGGTATAAAATTAAAGTCACAGGTGCGTTGTATATAAATTTACATACCTACTCGCAGGAACTGCCAGGATGATACGAGTATTTCATGCTGAATTAATTATTCAAATGGAGGAGGGAACAGAAAGAGACGAGAGAGAGAGAGAGAGAGAGAGAGAGAGAGAGAGAGAGAGAGAGAGAGAGAAAAGAG
>NW_007510974.1:0-247 GCF_000475195.1 Diaphorina citri
TTTTTTTTTTTTTTTTTTTTTTTTTTGGGCCGAAATTTATTTATACCAAAACCCAGAGGTGCTTTATTTAGACTGTGAAAGTAGGACACATACTCCTTTTATCTCAACAGTCTAATGTTGCACAACCTAACTAGTTTTAGCTAAATCCCCTTTAGGGATGAGCTATTGATATTAAAACAGGGTGACTCATACTCACGTCCCTCCCCTCACAGGTGCGTCAAATAGACTGGGTGGACTGTGTCTGGCC
>NW_007510975.1:0-247 GCF_000475195.1 Diaphorina citri
CGAGGTTGTTCAACTTCTCCCACTTGTAGACTTATTTATCAGCCTTAGTCCAGGAAATAATGACTTCTAGCTTGACTCTACCTTAGTCCAGTAACTCGAGGTTGATCAATTTCTCCCACTTGTAGACTTATTTATCAGCCTTAGTCCAGGAAATAATGACTTCTAGCTTGACTCCAATCTTAGTCCAGTAACTCGAGGTTGTTCAACTTCTCCCACTTGTAGACTTATTTATCAGCCTTAGTCCAGG
>NW_007510976.1:0-247 GCF_000475195.1 Diaphorina citri
CAAGCGCGCTTGCATACTAGCGCTACCTAGCGAGGCAACTGCCTGAAGTCTGACGTCACACATCTTTCAACTCTTTCATTTACCTACCTCTAGAACGGAAAATGAAAATTGAATTTTCGACTTTAACAGTTATTTTTTCGGAGTTTTGGCCTCAGATTTTTTACGTAGGAATCGATCATTTATAAATAATTTTTACCCATTTGCAACTGCTCCATTATGTTTTATTCAGAGAGTACATCGACCATTC
>NW_007510977.1:0-247 GCF_000475195.1 Diaphorina citri
GTGAGGACTTGTGCTTGGTCTTTTAAAGCAGAGAGAACCCTTTGAGGAACTGCCAGCTTGCTAGGCTGGTTAGGGTTACTCATAACATAACACTCATAACATAGGAACACCTAGTTATGCAGTTCTTGAAGTCCTCACAAAAGCATCACATTGTTCCTAAACAACCAAATAGAACAAACATGTAGGTTTGCGATTGAAGACGGTTTTAAAGGTGCGTACCTCCCTCAAATCTAATTAATATTCGGAG
>NW_007510978.1:0-247 GCF_000475195.1 Diaphorina citri
CGGGCGGGAATCGAACCCGCGGCCTAGCGCTTACAAGGCAGACGCACTACCAACTAAGCTAACTAGGCTGGCAATATTCCTTTTCTTCGAAGTTTGTTTAGAATGGAAATTTGGAAATTCTCTAAATTTTTGGCAAAATTTTCAGGTTCTTCATAACTTGCCCCCTCCTCAGAACAAGCAAGACCTATTCTTTCCACTAAATAATGTACGTTAGCTTTAGAAAAGTGAAAGGCTACTCCTGTACCCT
>NW_007510979.1:0-247 GCF_000475195.1 Diaphorina citri
TATAGCTGCAGGATTGGTTTACCGTTTGCCCTTTAAAGACAGGATCAAAACAATAGTCCAATGCATTAATTAATTAAAAAGCAAAAAAAGAACCAATTTGCCAATATAAACCAATCACCAGATTGCAATCTGAAAAATAAATCTTCAAAATATTTGTCTCCAACGTCCATTTCTTCTTGGACAAGCGGACCCAGTATATTTACGTCTCTAATAACGATCATATTAACATCGTTTAAAGTTTACGACA
>NW_007510980.1:0-247 GCF_000475195.1 Diaphorina citri
TCTCACCATCGACCTTCTACTCCTCCTTCTCTTCTCCTTTATACCTCTCCTCCAAGTCTCGTTCCTCCCTCTTTTCGTCCTCTTTCCTCCAAGTTCTCTTCCTCCCTCTCTTCGTCTTTCTACCTCTCCTCCAAGTCTCCTTTCTCCTTCTCTCACCCCCGACCTTCTACTCCTCCTTCTCTTCTTCTCCTTTATACCTCTCCTCCAAGTCTCCATCCTTCTTCCTTCTTTTCGCCCTCTTCTTCTT
>NW_007510981.1:0-247 GCF_000475195.1 Diaphorina citri
TTTAAAAATTGCCGCCGGGACAGCTATCTCACGTCGTCCGAGCTCATCTCAGCCCTGTTCATAAACACACCCTGAATTACCTGAGCCTTGTTTCTTTAGCTGTACAAATCTAGTTAGGTTGAGTTTTACCACCTTGGATTGTCTCAGGATAGAGCTTGATCTGAGGTTGACCTGGCTATTAAGTATCCTTGTTTCATCTCACTACTGAGTTGGTGGACCCCAGCATTTGCTTCGGTGTCATCAGTCG
>NW_007510982.1:0-247 GCF_000475195.1 Diaphorina citri
AAACTTTTGGTTAAGATAGGTGCTGCGGTTGGCGGTATTTTTACCGCTTTTTGGCGGATAAATTATGTAGATCAAAACTATTCTTGGGCCCTGTTTCCAGAAGGTACGGTTCGGCCGTTATTCCCGACCAAAGTTCCGCTATTTATAGGCCTATACAGAGATTCGATAAATAATGTATGTAGGTACATAAGTAATCATACAAATATACATTCTACATAATCCTATACATATGTTTATGGCATACATA
>NW_007510983.1:0-247 GCF_000475195.1 Diaphorina citri
ATAAATAATACGAGTATGTACCTACTAATGTAGGTCCCCTTTCAATCACTACAAGCTGTTAAAATAATTTTCTATCCGATTGTATTTGTCTGTGAAGATAGTCTTCCTAGTTACACCCGTGACATTCGACAGATATTTACTCGAAACAAAGGCTGAAAATACACCTTCGATTTTTGAACACCCTGTAAAAGAGTTTCATTTGTAAGAATTAATGGTCATACATTATGTACTATAATATACCGATTAT
>NW_007510984.1:0-247 GCF_000475195.1 Diaphorina citri
AGATATGTGATTGAGATTAAAGCAGCGTTTTACTCGGGGAGTTTTCGTTTTAATTTACTGTTCCGTGTTGATCCCATCGTAAATTTGCTCCTAAGCTGCTGGGAAGTGCATCTAGGTTTATAGCATGGAAGCACCAGAATGAGATATCAGTAAATTATAGGTTTTAGGTGGCGGGTTGGCGGGTTTTGTTACGTCACTGATAAGCTCGGTGTGACTTGTTGGTTGCATTTTGGCTTTGGTGAAGGCG
>NW_007510985.1:0-247 GCF_000475195.1 Diaphorina citri
TTAGAAAAGAGTTTTACATGTTTACGCTACGCTGTTTCCTTTCTATTTTTCTCATGTAGAGAAGAAAAATAATAAAAAAAGGAAGCTCAACGGTAATTACGCCCGAGACAAAAACAACAGGGTGTCTCAATGGAAAAAAATGGGCCTAAAACAGAAACTCAATGACTGAAGTTTTACTGTTTTGTCCTCTATTTGGCGACAAGCCACCCGTCTCCTCACAATAAACTCGCCTGAGCGGGGGGGGCTC
>NW_007510986.1:0-247 GCF_000475195.1 Diaphorina citri
TTGACAAGAGGGTTAATATATTAGGTGCTGCGGTTGGCGGTATTTTGACACGTTTCTGGCGGTTTCAGCTATACTGACTAGACGGTTAGAGATTTTGTAAAAGTTAAAATAGAAGAATAGGTACCCAAATAGGCATCATTCAATAGGATAACGAAAGTCGTGTGATGTTCACACCAGATTTTTTTTTTTCCCCACAGAATTAGTTCCAATAACACCAGAGAGTGAGAGAGAGAGAGAGAGAGAGAGG
>NW_007510987.1:0-247 GCF_000475195.1 Diaphorina citri
AAGTCTAACAGATCGCAGCAGTGGTACCGAGAAGTTCATGTATCATATGTGATACGGTATGAACTTAAGGGTTAAACACGATTTTTCCCTTATCTCGTAATGGCGCAGGTCAAGTGTACATCATGTGAACGGATCTTTTTAGGTAGGTACCTATATCCTTTTTACTTTCCTTTTCCTTATCCTATAGGTATAGGAAAAAAAGTACCTAGGTAGGTAGGTACCTATTGTTTTTTTTTTTTTTTTTTTT
>NW_007510988.1:0-247 GCF_000475195.1 Diaphorina citri
GGAGAAGAAGCTACGCGCCACAAAAAGTCGCGCGTCTACGCTTCCAATGTGAGATGGGCCTAACGCTTGGAAGTAACGCGCTACCTTCATAGCTAAATAGGCTGGCACATTTACTTTTCACCTCCAACCCCAAGAATATGAACAGATGAACACACTGTAGAAAAAACGAGCCACACACGATTTTGGTAACACCCTGTAGAAATGAAACACTTTACACTTTTATTATTAACAAGGTCTGACTTAGCTT
>NW_007510989.1:0-247 GCF_000475195.1 Diaphorina citri
GAGGCGTGAAGCATCTCATGTCAGATACGCATTGGAGATAAAATTAATTGGATTCGCTTGATCTTTCGATCGAGGCGACGATTGTTGAATATATCTTGAAAACGGGGTGTTTCAAAATATTGAAGAAGGTTATAAATATGAGGTGTTAAAAAATAGCTAAAAAAAAAAAAAATCATAGAGGGAACTGTAACTACTAAGGTTTTATCGTTCCGCAATCGAAGAGAGAAAGAGGACAGGATAGAAGAAA
>NW_007510990.1:0-247 GCF_000475195.1 Diaphorina citri
GAGGAGGAGGAGGAGGAGGAGGAGGAGGAGGAGGAAGATGAGATGTAAGCGAAGAATAATAAAGAAAAGGGAGTGTAAAGGAAGAGAAGGAATGAAGGAAAAAGGAAGAGACTTCCTTCAGAAGAGGAGAAATCGTAGGAAGTGGTAAGAAAGAAGAGGAGGAAGAGGAGAAGAAGGAAAACGACTAGATGAGAATGAGGTGATGGGTTAGGGATAATGGAAAGAAAGTGAAAATGAAAGAGGAACT
>NW_007510991.1:0-247 GCF_000475195.1 Diaphorina citri
TTAATTGTAATTGGACTTTCATCTACCGACAAAAGAGGCAAAACCTTCAATAAACTTGGGAGTCAAAGAGTCTACTGCGGACGAGGTATTTTGTTTATAACTTTATCTTAAGAAAATAAGCCAAGCATGCACTGATAATGAATTACCTATCAATCAATCAATCAATCCCTAATCGTTCCATCATGGGACGGGTCGATGTACGAAGCCTCTCCACCAATTTCGATCATTGTATCTCTGCTCCCTCTCG
>NW_007510992.1:0-247 GCF_000475195.1 Diaphorina citri
CAACTTGAAGTACCTACGTAAGGATTTTTAAAGCCAGGAAAATGAGTGTTTCAAGAAGTAAATATCTTGAATAGATCCTCTTTTTTTGTGAAATTTTTGTTCTATCGCCTTCACTGAGTGTGCAGAATTATTAGCCAGTACAAGATGTTCTCTTCTGTTCATTCGTACAAGGGTGTGTGGTAAAGTGTGTCTTACAATATGAAATATTAACGTATGAAATGACTTATTACTATTATTTTATAACTAA
>NW_007510993.1:0-247 GCF_000475195.1 Diaphorina citri
TAAAGTTTTACAGAAATGTTCAGTTGACCTGAATGTCAGAGCTACATGGAAAGAACGTAGTGCCCACCTCTCACGCTCAGACTGTCTGACAATCCGCGGTCTCACAGATCTGGGTCTGTCTGTCTGAGCGTGTGTGATGGAAAATCCAGAGTCTTAGGTGTGTCAGACCTTCTAAGAAACCCAAGAAATGGGAAAAAAATGTAGGCGGTTTTGAAATAGAATGGGATTCAGGTGATCAATTGGGGAC
>NW_007510994.1:0-247 GCF_000475195.1 Diaphorina citri
TCGCGGCTTTGATTCCCGCCCACGTCAGACTTTATCCTCAACGGACAGGGTTCATTCTCGGAACGGGTTGCTCCGATTTCTATCCTGTCTTCCTTCTCTCTTCGCTTTCGGGAAGAAAAGACCCTGATGGTTACAGTTCCCTCTATGAAACCTCTAACCTCTTCAATAGAGTCCCTTTACTGTAGTTCTTATACATTCCATACCTCGGCTGTGATTGAACCCAAGTCCTCACAGGAGTTCACCAGGC
>NW_007510995.1:0-247 GCF_000475195.1 Diaphorina citri
AGTGATACGGATGACACTGTTGTCTTTAAAGCCATTCAATTAAAAACCATTGCATTTGATGAACATGTCTTTGCATATATCATGTACAAGACATCAGCTCATCAATGAAACAATTTTTTATTGACCTGAACAATTTATTTTAGATATAATAGGCCTTTTGGCAAGACCTAAAAATCTAAAAAATCTCAAAATGCAATCTCCGTTTGTTTGTAATTGTACTCCAATGAATAATGATATTAACTTCCCA
>NW_007510996.1:0-247 GCF_000475195.1 Diaphorina citri
TTGTCTGCATTTGTAGTTTGACAGTTTCCAAGTTGGGTCTGATACATCTGAGAGAATATAAAAATGAAATAAATATGGTTTTGAATCCCCAAATAAGGGTTTTACTCTCCTTCTTTCTTCTTCTTTACCTTTTCCCACTCAAGTGGGGCTGGCATTTTTAGATAACAATTTCCAGTTGCCTCGGTTATGAACCTCGTTGTGCACCGGGCCTTAACCCCCCCTTCCCCCCCGTACCTACGCCCGCCAC
>NW_007510997.1:0-247 GCF_000475195.1 Diaphorina citri
AGGTAGGTACTGCACCTTTTCCCAATTTTCTTTGGGGTTGGCGTTGCAAATTCTTATCAGATATCAGTATTTTAAGTCTAATAAAATCCATGGCACATTTGTGGTGAGACTGAAAGTCTCTCCAGAATTTCTGTGGATATCACTGCATTGCTAAGAGCCTCCTTTACTATTTCGGACATTTCTATAACTTTTACTCCGGTAATACCGCCATTGCATTGGGAGCTAGCTACTCATCTAAAGAAGATAC
>NW_007510998.1:0-247 GCF_000475195.1 Diaphorina citri
TGTACGCAGAATAAGAGTCGCTCTCTATCGGTAATTCTTCTGCGTTAGCCTCCAGGAATCTCAGTCTCGGATTGGGTATATCTATCTAATATTCTATTCTAAAATTCCACTCAGTCACCGGCACGCACCTTATCAATGCGAGTCACATTTCGAATCCCGAACGCAATCGTGTACGCAGAATAAGAGTCGCTCTCTATCGGTAATTCTTCTGCGTTAGCCTCCAGGAATCTCAGTCTCGGATTGGGTA
>NW_007510999.1:0-247 GCF_000475195.1 Diaphorina citri
ACCTATCATGGATTTTAGGATACCTACATCTACAAGCCTAACTTGAATGGCCTAATAGTGCCTAGGGAGAATGGCCTAATGGTCAAGTTCCTTGACATTTGACAACAACATGTCTAACTTACTTCAGCCTAAATAGTGACTAGGTATAATAGTAAATGTTGATTAGAGTATTAGAGAATGAAGAAGGCTACTGTGCGAACCTTTGAAGTTTATTATTCGGTGGAATAAAGTACAGACTAGTGACTAA
>NW_007511000.1:0-247 GCF_000475195.1 Diaphorina citri
TCCCTCATAGAAGCTAGAATGTTTTACACTAGTACACCAAGATCTAAGATTCAACCCTGCTTGGCTGAAGATCTCTCTAGAAGTGACAACTAATTTCTCTAACTCATCTTCACTACCTACACCAGTGACCAGATTGTCTACATAAATGTCACTATTGAGTTTGGCCGGAATATCACCTGTGTACTTAGTTAGGTGAGTAGATATTACCGCGCCTAATAAGAATGGTGATGAGCTAACACCGAATGGG
>NW_007511001.1:0-247 GCF_000475195.1 Diaphorina citri
CACGTTTTTTTTTTTTTTTTTGCGTCCATAACTATCCGGGAACTGGAAAATCGAGTTTGAAAAAATATTCCCCTCCAGGATTTCAACCACTCAGCTACAGAGGTGTGCTTTTGTCTAAGGCTAGCCACTCACTATCATTAGGCCTGACAGGTACACCTGTTGGTGTTGTTTGTTGTTGTTGTTGTTGTTGTTGCTGTTGTTGTTGTTGTTGTTGTTGTTGTTGTTGTTGTTGTTGTTTTTGTTGTTG
>NW_007511002.1:0-247 GCF_000475195.1 Diaphorina citri
ACGCGTAAGTGGAAAGGGGGGTTTTGTGATAATTAGGCGGGAATAATGTTTTAATGAAGGCGGGATATGTTTTCTGATGAATGGACACAAAAATCTGTATGCCCCCAATCCTTCAGGATTGAATCAATTGAATGAAAAGAGTTAAGGGTACTTATCATTCCCATTCATTCCTTTCAAACCGACACTGGGGGCAGAACTCGGATAGAGAGGTATGGGAGACGAAAGACAGGGGTGAAATGATGGTGAA
>NW_007511003.1:0-247 GCF_000475195.1 Diaphorina citri
TTAAAAAAAAAAAAAAAAAAAAAAAAAAAACTTTTTACTACTTATTACCTATCAGATTGCCTAATCCAAGAGTTAAACTTGAAGAAAAATTTAAACTCAGACGATTGCCCCAGCCCCAGCTATTAGTATTATTATTACACAATTTGATCAAATCATTATTTACAGAAATATATATCGTCGCTGTCAATACGAACTATCGTAAGTGAAAATTTTGAGATTTTGAGTTAAGATACGTGTAGGGGGTAGA
>NW_007511004.1:0-247 GCF_000475195.1 Diaphorina citri
GATCTATATGAAAAATTTCCTTTGTATTATTAGTATCTAAGTTATTTCCTGTTTAGTCTTTTATTTTCCCTGTTGTCTTTAATCAAAGTTGTGCCATAACATAACTAATGTACTTATCACCTCATCTATCCTCTCTAAGCTGCTTACATTTCATGGGAAAATTCGATCATTTTTTTAATTTAAAAATATGATGTTCACGTTTTTCTAGTTTTATAACATTTCTGTTGCACAGGATGAGCAACTAAAA
>NW_007511005.1:0-247 GCF_000475195.1 Diaphorina citri
TCTCAGTATTAAGGATTATGATTTATAAACAGTAGGTAATTCTGAACATAGATAAATGAATATAATAAGACACACACATACAAATCAGGCTCAGATTTAAGGATAGAGAACCTAGTGAACTTTAGAATACAAACCAAACTTATCAAAGTGTCCTGAAGGAGAGAAAAAGATTTCATATCAAATACATTCTATGATTTTAGACAATTTTGTTTTTAACACAGGAGTATTGGTTTTAAAATGAACTGCA
>NW_007511006.1:0-247 GCF_000475195.1 Diaphorina citri
GGCTCAAGTGCAAGGTTGCTTAACTCAGTGATTCAATGGGAACTTGTGATATCGCAGAGCCGCTCAAATTAAATTGATCCCAAGGGCTAGGAAAACCTTTTGACCTTTGACAAATTGGAATGTGTCTGAAGGCATGTGATGTGTTCCAACTCTGATATCATGGTGTTGTAGTAGTCATTTAACTCGCCTTGCACGTTAGAGATCGGGGTTCAATTTCCGTGGCGGTCAGAAATTAAAACAGGATGGG
>NW_007511007.1:0-247 GCF_000475195.1 Diaphorina citri
CCAATTTATGACAAAGCTATCAGTCGAGGGAAGGTTCGTAGATTCGTGGGGCTTAGCACACCTTTGGAACCCTTGGTCTCAACAGCCTCTACATGGATTGACTTACTGTGTATGGTGCTAAGACGAGAGAAGGTTGGTAATAATAGGAATTTTATACTGTTTATCATTATAGGTACTGGTCGAATAGGGGAGGAGTCCGTTTACCTCAGCAGTAGACTACACCTACTAGGTGAAAAAGATCGAAGAT
>NW_007511008.1:0-247 GCF_000475195.1 Diaphorina citri
CCCGCCCATTGAATTAGTTTATCCTGGAGATTACCAAAATTCTAGTCCCAGTGAACCTTTAGGACTGTTGCACATAAACGGGGTAAACCATCATTTCATTTTCATGATTCATGTTGATCGATCAGCGGAAACAAGGAAACCAATAAAACACTGTGGATTGAAATTCTCATTCTAAAGGTGTTCCAAATTTGTTCCCAATAGGTATTGCAATAAATCATTGTAAAACACAAAGATGATTAAATTGAAG
>NW_007511009.1:0-247 GCF_000475195.1 Diaphorina citri
TATCAACTTCTTCATTTGATTCATTACATTCCGTACTACTTCGTGAATCCATATCTGATTTGTAGTCAAATTCTTCTCCATCATTTGAATCCATTTTGGAATCGTCAGCATTTCCCTCAGGCATTTCTGCTACAGGAGTTGAATAGGCTCGTTTGAAGTCTTCAGGGTCAGCTGTTAATCCTGTTACTTCGTGTTCTCTTGTGAGTAGATTCAAAGGCAAATAGGTTGGATGGTATTTCATTTGTTC
>NW_007511010.1:0-247 GCF_000475195.1 Diaphorina citri
GTTTCTTGTAAATCTTATTAATTAATTAAGTGAAGTGAATGTCTTAATTTTTTCGTTCATTCCCACAAAGTCTTCGACAAATTTGTTTTAATACCGCTCCAGTGGGCAGCTCTATTGAGCCATTATAGAAAATAATCAAGAGGACTTGTTAGAAAAATCAACTCAGCAGTGAGTCATTTTCTTACCCTTGGCTCTCAGACCAAGCTAATTAGAAAACCCATTGAACAAGCAGTTTTAAATAAATATT
>NW_007511011.1:0-247 GCF_000475195.1 Diaphorina citri
CGGGACGATAAGACCATAGCAGTTACAGCTCCCTCTGTCAAACCTCTTAAAAAAATAATAATAAAAAAGAATTGTTTGAGTGTTAAATGAAGGATTTACCGACAATCCTAATTTAAAATCGTTAGAACTGACTTTCAAGGAACTACTTTTGTGACAAGTATTCATGCTAAACAGTAATCTCCGTGGCCTAGTGGGTCTCGCACGCCGGAGATCCCAAAGTCGTTTCCTAGCAGAAGTGGAAGTATTT
>NW_007511012.1:0-247 GCF_000475195.1 Diaphorina citri
ATTTTGATGAAATCTAACAAAAAGGTTGGAAAAAGTGGTTGAGCAAAAAGAAAAATTTCGTAGGGGATAATAAACAAAAAGTTTACCTTATTGAAAATGTAGTCTTGTATGTAAGGACCAGAGAATAAAGGTTTACCTTGTTCAAAATCAAAATGTAGTCTTGTATGTAAGGACCAGAGAATAAAGGTTTACCTTGTTCAAAATCAAAATGTAGTCTTGTATGTGAGGACCAGAGAATAAAGGTTTA
>NW_007511013.1:0-247 GCF_000475195.1 Diaphorina citri
TTCTCTTTCTCCTCTTCCTGCTCTTCCTTATCGTCCTGCTCTTCCTTCTCCTCCTCCATGATGAAAGAAGAGTGAGATGTATCTTTAGATTTCCAGATCCCATACCTTGTCATTAAGCATCACGTAGAAGCGCTGAGAGTGATGGAGAGAAAGTGAAAAAAAGGGAAAGGAAAAGGAAGGGAAGAGAAATACAGTGGGGAAATGTGGGGGAGAATGATAAGCGAAAGGGAAAAGAAAACAAAAGTAC
>NW_007511014.1:0-247 GCF_000475195.1 Diaphorina citri
AAATAGATTAGAACGTATTTTAATGCCCACAATCTTACCGCAGAGAACTTTCAGTTAATTCAGAGTTAAAGAAATACTGGCCTGTGTAAATCAAATGGGTGACGTCAGAGGAAACCCTTGACAATGTGTTACCTCTCGGTGGTAAGATTAGCCATAAGTGAGTTATTGAAAATTCGGAGATTTAGCACAATAGCACATCCACTAATAAAATATAGTCTTCCCCTAAACCCCCTCATCTTAGGCTGGC
>NW_007511015.1:0-247 GCF_000475195.1 Diaphorina citri
TGACGTGATAAATAAGTTATACCAAGTTACAAAAGAACAGACTGCAGGATTCCCTGATTTTGGTGTCGTCGTGGTCAAGGCACTCGCTTGGCAAACAGGAGGGCGCGGCTTCAATCCCAGGAAAGGAATGGAATTGATTTTATCCTCATTTATTTGATTAGGTAGGGTGAGTGTACCATTTATTCGCCCACTTAAAAAACGTACCATTTATTGGCCCACCTGCCCACATATATTTTTCTAATTTTTG
>NW_007511016.1:0-247 GCF_000475195.1 Diaphorina citri
GGCATAAAACTTGCTATCTTTAGCTCATTAGGACAAATAAGGGTTATACAAAGACAGGAAAAGAATCCAACAATAATGATACATCGGTAATATCGGATTCTTTAATCATATTCACATTGTGGACTCGAAGATATCAATTACATTTGTTACAAGACAGGCTAAAATTTCATCACCAGCATGAGAAAATTATCTCCAGAACCAAAGTTACTATCAGAGTGATAAGTTTTAGATCGCAAGTCATCAGAAC
>NW_007511017.1:0-247 GCF_000475195.1 Diaphorina citri
TAGTGGTCTAAAAGGTTAAGAACCCCTGTTTTAGAGGAATGAAGATCAAAGTAATGCGGATGCTGCTTTATGTTTATACCTACTAGAGGTAAATATTCCATCAAATCACATCCAAGGGTTTCCCGTGTCACGGTCAACCAAGAGGTCAAACTCAATCCCTTAGGGGTAACACAGTACACGCTTTCCCTTAGGGGTCACACGCGTCCCTTAAGGGGTCACACACACTCACAAGCCATGACACATTTCG
>NW_007511018.1:0-247 GCF_000475195.1 Diaphorina citri
CTAAAGCAGACATGTGACTGTAATAAAAGGGGGTAAGTTTTGTAAAATATAATAAAATAGGCCCTTTTCTCTTTCTCCCAAAAATCCGGGCGTCGATCGATGAGGTGAATCTATGTTGTCGAGGCAGTGTGGACGGTTCAGTCGACATCGATCGACGGCCGGTCGTCCGGGTGCGGTCGACTATGAAACGTAAAAAAGGGGCCCCTAATAGATTTGGCCCAAGGGTTTACGTTGGAATTTGTGGGCT
>NW_007511019.1:0-247 GCF_000475195.1 Diaphorina citri
TACCTATGTATGTTGACATATCTAATATACGTATTGTGATTATTGTTGATTATAACAATTATTGTGATTATTTGGTACTCACTGTAATATTGTACAGATAAAACAGAAGAAAAAAATTGGGTATTAAAGGGTCAACCTGCTCTAATTCTTTGTTTCCTTGTACTTAGTAATATTTTTTACTTTCTATTACCCTTACGTATAGGGAACCTATACAAGGTAATGAGAAAGTATTGCAATCGGTCCAAAT
>NW_007511020.1:0-247 GCF_000475195.1 Diaphorina citri
AACAAAATTCTTATCCCCTATGCCGACCACTCACCCTCAGACCGTAGCGTCGGAACATGTTTGGCGGACGGCGGCAAAAGTTTGAGTGAGATCTAGCATTAGTCATGGGCTTGAATCAGCTCCCTTGTCTACATTCTCAGATGGACCTAGCCAGCCAAGTTAGGTTGGAGTGTAGCATGTGCTTGTCTGCCTTGTAAGTGCTATGTTGCGCGTTGAGGTGTAGCGTGTGCTTGTCTGCCTTGTAAGT
>NW_007511021.1:0-247 GCF_000475195.1 Diaphorina citri
AAAAAAATAAATAAATAAATAAAAATAAAGGTAGTTGTGCATAAGGCGCGTCAATGGGACATTACAAAAATCTGTTTATAAGAGGGAAGATACTTGCTTTAGGAGTGTTCCTAGTGAAGTTTTAAAAGGTGTGAAGTAAAAAAAGTCACATATTTTAATTGATTAGCATTTAAGAAACGAACTTTGAAATCTTAGGCGCGTCCGCGAGACATTACGAAAATCTGTGTATAAGAGGGAAGATACTTGC
>NW_007511022.1:0-247 GCF_000475195.1 Diaphorina citri
TATACGATTTTATATAGGGTTGTTAAGAATATTGATACTTAATTTAAATCTAAATAAAAAAAAAATTTCCTTGAGTAACGGTTACTGGCCTCAAAAAACAAAAGCCTAGGTTCGAGTCGTACAGGTAGCGACATAAAAGATTAGTAGCGTTATCTCGATTTAGACATTTGTAGAGAGTAGAAAATGAATATCTTATTCGCAATCGCAATGCTACAAGCAGGTGGGTATGTATCTGAATAATTCTGTT
>NW_007511023.1:0-247 GCF_000475195.1 Diaphorina citri
TATTCCAACAGGTAATGTCCGAGAGGCCACAGAGTTTAAAACTCGGTTTAACTCTAGGATTAAGCAATCTCATTGGTTGAATTAGGGGGCAGAGGTACTTGAAAATCAGTAAGATTACCCCTTCATTTAAATAAATCTATCCTATCCTTCTTCTCTCTTTGATTTCAGCACGATAAAACCTCTATTGTTAGAGTACCCTCTAACAAACAGTATTCCTTTAATATTTTTTTACTCTCCTTATCCTATA
>NW_007511024.1:0-247 GCF_000475195.1 Diaphorina citri
TTTCTCTCCTTAAAAATAAGTTTCTTATCTATCCTGATATTTATTCTGTACTCATGTTTGTAAACTTATAAGGCGGAATAATTTAATAGTTTAGTGGAAAATTGAATCGGCCTTTTTTTCCTACCAAATATTTACATAGGTACAGACCTACCAGATACTTTGCTCGCACAATCGCCACAATGGCCTCTACACTCGTCAACTTCAGAACGTGCATGCCACAATGGGCTCTGTAACATCAGATCGAGTA
>NW_007511025.1:0-247 GCF_000475195.1 Diaphorina citri
CACACAA
This sequence comes from Diaphorina citri, assembly GCF_000475195.1. Classification (NCBI taxonomy): domain Eukaryota; kingdom Metazoa; phylum Arthropoda; class Insecta; order Hemiptera; family Psyllidae; genus Diaphorina; species Diaphorina citri. The sequence continues at coordinate 8 of NW_007511025.1, forward strand.
TGTTAAGGTTAAAATTCCATACCTCGTCTGGGATTGAACTCACGCCCTTCTGATTACCAGGCGAGCGTATTAACTGATTTATTTTGACTATGGGAAGAAACTAAATCTACTGGACATGGAATAAGATTTGTCTCCGATGAACTAACCGCACTGAAAATAGTGCAAGTATCAAATGACATCGAATGAGACGGTATATTGTTGAACAACCTGCCACAAGCCGTCTTGTTTTGAACTATAATT
>NW_007511026.1:0-247 GCF_000475195.1 Diaphorina citri
GGTCATTCAGCACTCGTTTGGATATAACAAAGCAATCAGCGTTGGAGAATATCGTTATAGGCAGCTAATCAGCATAATGGTACATTGAAACAGTTCAATCATTTAGTATGCTGACTCAACTCGTCTGGTGTCGTTAACTTATAAATGTCATGATATCCCCATTACTTACAAAAGGCTGAAATACTAAGTAGGTATTTACAACCAGAGATGAGTGAAAGTGAGTGAGTTTTAAAAAAGAACTAAATAA
>NW_007511027.1:0-247 GCF_000475195.1 Diaphorina citri
CATGAGTGATACCGAGTAAGTACAAATAGAAACCTTAGGCACGCATAAACCCACCGGTTTAATAGAAACATGAGTAATAAGCGGAACTAGAGGCCATCATACTCAATATTAGTTCGAAAGTTCTCATGGGCAGACCTTTCTGTTGGTCTGATGGATTTCCAACAAGTCAAAAATCCAAGCAATGTACCTACTAGCCATGTATAGAAAATTTCTAGTCCATACACAGTGCTGATCTTAGCTGATTGAC
>NW_007511028.1:0-247 GCF_000475195.1 Diaphorina citri
CCGAGGTAGGTTCCGGTTCCGTAAAAGGGAAACCGTTCCGAAGGTTTCCCGAAAGGAAAGTAAACCTCTTTTTTTTCACTATGTACTTTATCCTTATCTTGGCACTGTATCCTTATGGATACCTTCCATGCAATCACATTTTCAATGTTCAAACAACGCTCCCCAATTTGGCTTCTCACGGGGAAGCAGCAAACAATTCCCGTACAAACAATACAATATGAACCAAAATGTACGTCTCCCGCACACT
>NW_007511029.1:0-247 GCF_000475195.1 Diaphorina citri
AGTTAGTTAGAATCTTTAGGATCTAAATCTAACTCATTAAACGCCCGAACTTATGAATAAAAAAATCTCGTTCTCAAGTCAGACTGAAGTCAATTTTGACCAATCAAATGTTTGGAATTCAGTGCTTCTTGAGAGCCAGTATTTTGTTCGTAATATGGGATGTTATAAATGGGAGGAAAAAGAAAAATAATGGAAAGGACAAAGTAATCACCAAGGATGCAATTGTTTCAGCGAGAGCAATGAAGTG
>NW_007511030.1:0-247 GCF_000475195.1 Diaphorina citri
CGAAATTTCTTTGAAATATCATTCCAGGCTAATATGTAGGTAATTCTAAAAAAAAAAAAAAAAATCACAATGAGCATTGTAAAGATCAAAGGATTTCGGTGGAATGAATCAAAAGTTCAAAGTATGGACGTGTTTTAGGCAACGTCAATCAACTATACTGTAGACGTTGTTTAATACTTATTTGCAAGAACTGAAGCGCTATGGTGTATGTGTGTACAGCAGTGGCGTAGCGTCCATGTAGGGCGTG
>NW_007511031.1:0-247 GCF_000475195.1 Diaphorina citri
GGGAAAGAGAGGGAGGGAGAAAGAGGGAAACACTTAGAGAGGTAGGTAGAGAAAGGGAAGGAGTGAAAAAAAAGAGAGAGAAAGAGATAGATAGATAGATAGATAAGGGAAGAAAAGGGACTTTTCAGTCCTATTCCAGCATGATAGACAAGGTAAATTCTATTCTATTCTGTTGCTTTTCATTTCAGTTTACCCATAGCTGTGGACATGTTACTACTGAGAGGCAAATGGTTTTCCTTCATCAAAT
>NW_007511032.1:0-247 GCF_000475195.1 Diaphorina citri
AATGTCTGTTTTCTCCTTCGAGCTATGGAAAAACAACGAACCATTTATTTGAATGCATCACTTTAATTATTATAGGATAAGGAAAGTAAAAATGAACATTCCTCTGTTGAAATATTTGTAGGAAGTCTGGCTGGAGGGACTTTAAAATAAACAGGAAAGATAGGGTACCAGCCTGAAATTTTCCGTTGCAAATACCAGTCTTTTTTCTTTGCCAAATCAATCACCCCTAGCTTAGGGCTGATTACAG
>NW_007511033.1:0-247 GCF_000475195.1 Diaphorina citri
AATTATATGCTTACCACCTCTTAAGTACTTCCTTTGAGGAGGAGATACAGGTGTACCTATTACCTACACTTGAAATGAATGAAAGTGTTTGTGTCAGGGAGAATACCTACCTAAGTATTTTATTTATTTAAATAATATTTAACAACACATTGGATACCTACACCAATAATCCAAAACTATTATGATACCTACTTACCTACAACATTGTAGGTAATATCCTGTATTGTGTTCTGTAAGGCATTAGGTA
>NW_007511034.1:0-247 GCF_000475195.1 Diaphorina citri
CTTCATTACTCAACTGGTAGCACAATTGAAACCTACCCAGCCTAATTTTTCAAGCATTGTTCCTTTTGAAAACTATGATGCCGAGAAGGAAAAATTCTCAAGTTATTTGGAACGTTTCCAGAACTACTGCAATATGAAAAATGTTACAGACAAGGGAAAAGTAGCACAGCTGCTCTGTGTGTCCATAGGGTCCCTACATTACAATAACCTAGCTGCATTCCTAGGTCCTGAGAAACCTGTAAATAAG
>NW_007511035.1:0-247 GCF_000475195.1 Diaphorina citri
AATAAGAAAATAGAGATCATGTAAACGAACTCTGCAAATTAGAGAATGAAGATCATGTGGACAAATATTGAGAAAAAAGAATGAAGATCATGTAAACGAATCTTACAAATAAGGAAGTGGAGAACATGTAAACGAAACCAGTTATTGCCGTGTGTTTGGCGCTTAACAACGGAGGTCTTATCGTCCCGAGATCGAAGAGAGGAGGAGGACAGGATAGGAGAAAGCCAGACGGTAGGATAAAGAACCT
>NW_007511036.1:0-247 GCF_000475195.1 Diaphorina citri
TTACTTAACATGCAAAACACTGACTGTGCAAAATGCAAAAACAAAGATCCTTTAGATAACATATATCCGACATCATGCTTGCATCAAGAGCACAAATCATGCATTTACTGAGCAAGAACGGGAGATAAATGGCCAGGTTGATAGAAAATTGGAAGAAAGTATGTCTGAAGAAAAGAACTAAATGCATATGCATTATCTCCTACAATAATGGAACTGATGGTAAGTTAAGTTGTAGATCAGAATTCAG
>NW_007511037.1:0-247 GCF_000475195.1 Diaphorina citri
AACCCTATAATAACACTAATCACTGCTCTAATTGTGAAAACTCCTTCTTGCGTTTAACCTAACCCTATAATAACACTGTGGTCACTGCTTGTTTGTGCCAGTTCCTTTGGTAGCAATATTTCACGGACGTGACTTCTGCACAAGTACCATAATAATAAACTTCTATACCTACTTACCTATCACCTCAATAGTTTTTTCTTGTTCAATCATTATGTGTAGGTTATCTAGATTGGTACTGCCTGGTACC
>NW_007511038.1:0-247 GCF_000475195.1 Diaphorina citri
TGTGATGAACAACAAGAGACAAGCTATGCTTCCATCAAAAGCTACGTTGTCCATGCCATTGAAGAAGAACTTGCTAAAGGGGACCAAACACTGGATGATAGTGATGAAGATTCTGATGATGAGAGTGATCAAGATGGCTTAGTTGACGAAGACAACGCCCGTATAAGAAAGAGCAATGCATTTGGCATGATCAATGATTATTTCTATGATATTTTAAAAGGATAGGTCCTCAGTAAATAGCTGATTT
>NW_007511039.1:0-247 GCF_000475195.1 Diaphorina citri
AGGTGACGACTGCAATCAGAACATTATACTTATGAGAACCATTGTCAGGGTAGTGATGCGTAGATACTAATGAAGTGGTTGACAATTATGTTATCTGCAATTGTAGGTCTTATTATATTCAAGAAAGAGAGATCAGTCGGTGATCGACTTTGAGATTTATACCTATACAATACAGAGAGAAACATGATATGAGTAACACTTACGTTCTAGCTCTTCGTCTTCGGCGAAAGGATCCTCTTCTTCAGTG
>NW_007511040.1:0-247 GCF_000475195.1 Diaphorina citri
TAAGATGGAATAGACACAAGAGCTTATGACCGGGTCTATAGTCTCATGTTAACTTTGTTTGTTGTTTTCAAATGTCGGGAACTTGGCCATTAGGTAATTCTCCCACAAAAACTTTATACTAGTTCGAGAGCACTATAAACTACATGTTGGGCCAAGGACTTTTTGACCCATCAGCTGATCCAATATGGATTTCAACGTGCGCTTGTAAATTCGACAAAAAGTCCAAAATGGACTAGAATAATAATAA
>NW_007511041.1:0-247 GCF_000475195.1 Diaphorina citri
GCCTCGGAAACGCGGTGCCAGTAAGAAATGTTCAGGCGGTAACAGTCTGCTCCAACAACCCCCGGACCTGCCCCATGGCTATGAAATACGCACTACACAACAAGGACAGGTGTACTTCTATCATTTACCCACAGGTGAGGTCTTATTTTTGACAACAGGCCCCTTGAAAATGCTCACTTTTCCTAGTTTCTACTTCTGAAAGCGGAAAAAATCAAGTCAAAAAATTGACATCACAACAACGTTTTTT
>NW_007511042.1:0-247 GCF_000475195.1 Diaphorina citri
TTAAAATGGAGGATCTGTTAGCCGATTGTTTACATTCGACCAGATTTTGAATGGGAGTGCAACCAGCAAAAATTGACTTGAGATTCTAAGGCGCAAGGACTGAATACATCGTCATGAGACTCAAGTATTTCCTTGAGTAATTATCACCACCCTTAGCGCAATTTACTATTGAAATAAATTTCAGAAAGCTGATACTGAAAAGGTAAAACACCCAAGTGAAAGATCTCTCGATTGTACAATTGATAAC
>NW_007511043.1:0-247 GCF_000475195.1 Diaphorina citri
GAAGGAGAAGCAGGAAGGGAAGAAGAAGAAAAAAGAAGAAGATGAACATTGTCTCTAAATATCTTCTAATTAGTTCATGATCATGATAGGTGCACTTATTAGTACAAAGGAGAAAAAAATCACTAATTGATGTCACCCTATGACCCAAAACACTTCAGACTGTCCTTTATACGTATTTATTTATTTAATTGGAGAATTTTGAAAAAGGAGTAAAACCTCGTTTCTAATCGGAAACTCCCGAAATCCC
>NW_007511044.1:0-247 GCF_000475195.1 Diaphorina citri
GTGTTGCTGACAGGCCCAAATGGCGAGCTCTCTGCCAACCCCTACACTCACGGTAGATGGGGACGGATTAAGTAAGTATGATATTAGATATAGGTATACCACCTATTTGTCTCCGCTCCGAACTTTGTTTTTCTTGGAATCGACCCTTTGCAATTGGATACTCTTCTGAGCCTTTTGTGTAATGGAAAGGAAGCACTTAGTAAGGGGCGTACATGTAAGTTCTCCAATCTCAATAGTATTGACCAAA
>NW_007511045.1:0-247 GCF_000475195.1 Diaphorina citri
AATCGATTTATCTCGGAATCTAGAAGTCGTAGAAGAAAAAGAAAAATTCCGTTGGTCCTCATTTTTCCTGCTCTATGATTTCGAAACATCTCCCAAGTAAGCGCAACTGATCTATTTCAGAGCTTAGTAGGTACAGGTACTTACCTCATCCATAACGAGTACCAGAGAAGATATCTCGCTATCCAAATCACCACAGTTAGACTCGCAATCCGTGGTTTCCGGAGAGAGGGTAAAGTTGCGGCTCTTG
>NW_007511046.1:0-247 GCF_000475195.1 Diaphorina citri
TTGCTGGGAGCCCGGTTTGTTTCAAGATCTGCTCACAAGAAATGAACTCAAGGAATCCTCCCTCTTTTCCTCCTCCTCCTCACACTAGTGTTATAGGGCTTAATGCTTTATATTCTCATTGAAATGGACCTCCATTTCACTCAAAAGGTGACAATGTACCTAGTTGATCCTCTTTTTAACATTCCATTTTTCCCTTTCTGCGTGTGTCTTTAAAAAAACGACCAAATTTCTTATGTTATCTATTTAG
>NW_007511047.1:0-247 GCF_000475195.1 Diaphorina citri
CTAAGCTGTGAGGGCCAGAACACAGCGCCACAATGCTTACACTCATAGTCTGCTTTTCCCTATGAGTGCTCCTTGATTGTGCCAAACTGTATATTACCTTCCATTATACTTGTACTGTGATATCTACTCAGAGTGGTTGGGTGTTGATCCAGTTTTAATGATGGTCTCTTACGAACTTCCCATGGAGGTAGGTCAGGAACGTGTTGTTGGTGTTGTTGTAGTATCGCTGACCCTACTCTGATTATTA
>NW_007511048.1:0-247 GCF_000475195.1 Diaphorina citri
TCAGTTGAAGCTCACTGAAGTTGTGTCAAATCTGTAATGAACAAGGAACTTAATTAAACCAGTGAATCAGGTATCAAGAGCTAAAGGTTTCCTTCCCCATTATCAGCTCTGACTGTAAAATATTTGAAAAACTAGAAAGCAAGGAAGAAATACAAGATGTCATACATAGTACAAGATGTCAAGCAAATAATTATTTTTTAGAGCAGCAGAAGATTGACAAAGAATCAGGAACATGGTTGTCAACGTT
>NW_007511049.1:0-247 GCF_000475195.1 Diaphorina citri
TTTGGTCGGTAGCGCGTCTGCATTGTAAGCGTTAGGCCGCGGGTTCGATTCCCGCTCGGGGCAAATTTTATCCTGAACGGATAATGTTCGTTCTCGGAACGGCTGGCTTTCTGCTATCCTGTCTTTCTTCTCTCTTCTATTTCAGTACGTTAAGACCTTAGCATCAGTTACAGTTCCCTCTATCAATTTGGTCTCCAGATTTGTGATCGGAAATTGTATGATCGCCTTGAAATTTATAAAACTATGC
>NW_007511050.1:0-247 GCF_000475195.1 Diaphorina citri
AATGAAGCAATGAAAACAATCATTAGAATATAGAATTCGAACAAACATGGAAGAGGGGTGAGTATATCAATATTGAGATTGAGAGCCATTTGTTTGAGTGCATCAGATGAAAAGAGGAGGGGTAGGAGGTAAGTCGAAGAGATAGTTTGAATGAACTAAATACTCGTATTATGTACAACAGCCACAACATTAAACTAATAGATATTACCTTAGGAAGTAAAAAGATACTTAAATGAAGAGAAGACAT
>NW_007511051.1:0-247 GCF_000475195.1 Diaphorina citri
TAATTACTTGCTTTTATGTTTTCATGCTCAACACAAAGGAACTTTAAGTAAGTTTAAAAGAAAATATTCCCCATATACTTACATAGGCACAGCCCCTATATTGCATAATTATGTAGGTACCTATACCTAGTTAGGTATAGCTATTATGGTGTGTCGTTTTGGCAACCCAATCTTAAGGCAGGCCGTCCATAAATTTTATTGATTGTTTCTCGTTTCTCTCTACATCTATAATATTCGGTCTGGCCTT
>NW_007511052.1:0-247 GCF_000475195.1 Diaphorina citri
ATGGTGATAATGATAAGAGTAAGAGGTGTAATGAAATCTGTCTCAATTTCAAACACATTGGTGAAAGGTCGAGTGGTCGATTCTCAGGATCTGACATAATAGTTGCCAAGGTATTTTTGTAGGCATTCTTTTAATTTTGTTCAATTCAATGTTTAAGTCAAATACTTTTCGACCTTGATGGAACGAAATTGGATGATAGTGGGATACCAACAGTACCAAGGTACCAATCTACGTACCAGAAGTTATA
>NW_007511053.1:0-247 GCF_000475195.1 Diaphorina citri
TTCTCAATATCTTGATAAATATTTACCTTAGCAACTTCTCCAAGTACTTCGTTTAATGGTTCAAGACTTGTGCATATCAGCTGTCCATACATCTGTCCATGTATGGACAGATAATACGGCCAATATTATCGACAGTATGGTAAGTATTTATGTCGGAGACGTAAATATGACTATTTTTCTATTCCAATATATTCAAATGTGATTATTCACTAATGGCCTGCTGCATATTTGCTGATGCTCGAGCATT
>NW_007511054.1:0-247 GCF_000475195.1 Diaphorina citri
GTCAAAGCAGAGCATTTTTTAAAAGAGGTTTGATAGAACTGTAACTGCTAAGGTCTTATCGTCCCGAAATCGAAGAGAAGAAAGACAGGACAGGAGAAAGCCAGTCGTTCCGAGAACGAACATTATCCGTTCAGGATAAAGTCCGCCCCACACCAACCAAGCTAACTAGACCTGCCTCGGTGGTGTAGTACCTGCCTCGGTGGTGTAGTACCTGCCTCGGTGGTGTAGTGGTCAAGGCGCTCGCCTG
>NW_007511055.1:0-247 GCF_000475195.1 Diaphorina citri
GGTCCAGGGACTCCAGGGTGTCTAACTGAACTTTCAAATTTTCTAGCAGACATTTTGAGCAAGTTTTGACCGCATTGTTTGAATGTTTTTTTCTTTAGAATCTGTGCTTTAGTAGTTCACTGAACATAGGGCACCCTACCTAATGGAACACATTTTGACACAATCGAACAACCTAATGACCATGTTAAAAGCAATGAAAATAATCTAAATGGCTGAACGTTTGAGGAATTTGAAATGGGCAAGTGAT
>NW_007511056.1:0-247 GCF_000475195.1 Diaphorina citri
GAAAGGAATATAAATACATAAATGTAGTTAGATGGGTACCTGCTTAATTTATTGCAGGTAAGCACCCACATACATAAACAATATAGGTACCTAATAATGGTGATAAAACCTCTAATTAATAACTTCCGGCATCTCAATAACCCATCAAACAATACCATTTTTTTTTAATAACTCCTCACTAACTACATAGGACCCTATTTTACCTATGTAATTAGTAATTTTATAAAATGTGCTTATCTAATAGGTA
>NW_007511057.1:0-247 GCF_000475195.1 Diaphorina citri
GTTCATTCAATGTACCTACAAGTACTTACAATATGAACATACAAAGAGTACAAGCAAAAAGTAAAATTGTTTATTAATAAGTGCTGTCTCCAACATTCATCCCTAAAGGTACACAATTACCTTCGATGAAAGTTATTTTGTTTAAGGAAGTTTATTAGTTTACGAAAATTCCTGTTTAGTTTAAGGAAGTTTATTAGTTTACGAAAATTCCGCTCGACACGAGAGAAAACTTAATAGAAAATCAAAC
>NW_007511058.1:0-247 GCF_000475195.1 Diaphorina citri
TAGCGCCTCAGGTATCGAAGATTTAGTGGGGAAAGGTAGGGTGTACCATATATGTAGCTCTCGGCGCTGATGGGTTAAATAAACTATATTAGGCTAATGTAAAGTGGTAGCTAAAGACCTATATGTATATATAGAGGAATGTATAGTGATTACTTAGAGGTACCTAAGAACATATTAAGGAGCGCGGTAGCGCTCCGCCCCGCCAAGTCAAGAAAGTTTGACCGCGCTACTAGAGATATTATACGCG
>NW_007511059.1:0-247 GCF_000475195.1 Diaphorina citri
GAGGAAGATTGAGATGGATGGGACACATAATAAGAAGAGAGGAAGAGTCAAATGTAAAAAGTGTGTGGAAAAATCAGCTGGAAGGAAGAAGACCAAGAGGACGGCCGAAGAAGAGATGTTGGGATGTAGTAAAGGAAGACATGGAGAAGATCAACCTGACAACAACAGACGCGTCCGACCGTATCAAATGGAGGCAGGGATGCGACGAGGCCAAATACTGACTTGGGTATAAGTGACCATGGCAGTA
>NW_007511060.1:0-247 GCF_000475195.1 Diaphorina citri
GCCGCAGGCGAAATTTTTGACGATTTTGGTCTACAATTTTCAGGATGGATTTATCTTCAGCTCCGGACAAGAAATTTTTCAACAATTGTAAACCATGATTAGAGAGCCGCACAAGAAATGTCAGAGCTTGGGAGAAATGTCAGATCGTTTGTACCGGGCTTCAATAATCTTCCGACTCTCAAATAGCGATTCTGATTCGATTTCAAACGTTTGAATCGATCCACAGAACGTCGAATAATCGTGATCG
>NW_007511061.1:0-247 GCF_000475195.1 Diaphorina citri
TTTTGACCCTCTGCAACCGATTCAAGAGGTAAGACTGGAACCAAGAGTGAGATGAGTTTTTCACCCCATAAAAAGGTAATTTTGACAGAAGAATGTCATGGTCACGCAGTCAAATGCCCTTGAAAGGTCGCAGAAGATCCCAACAGCAGGATGTCCGCGAGAGAGGATTGCATCCAGTTGCCGGAAGAACGAGGTGACTGCATCAGAGGTCGACCTCCCACTTCTGAACCCGAACTGATGTTCCGTC
>NW_007511062.1:0-247 GCF_000475195.1 Diaphorina citri
TCTTTCTTGGTCGTTCCATATCTCTTGAGAAAATTGATGATCTAAAAGCTGTAGCTGACTGGAAGTGACAACAAGAGTAGTATATCTGTGTATCGTCCCTGTGGGAATAAAACAACTTATCAACGATTTTGCATTTTTTCTTTCCGGGCGACATTCCAGAAGAAGAGGCTGAGGAGGAGAAGGAGGAGGAGACGAGGAAGAGGGAGGAGGAGAAGAAGAATGAGGAGAAATAAAAGAAGAAGGAGGA
>NW_007511063.1:0-247 GCF_000475195.1 Diaphorina citri
CGCCGGGAATCGAACCCGGGTCTCCCGCGTGCAAGGCGAGCGCAGTGACCACTACGCCATGGGAGCTGACTATTTAATAGGTTTGGTTTTGCAGGCGACTGCGAGCTACCAAAAGTCGCGCGTCTACGCTTCCAATGTGATACAAGCCTTGAGAATTATTTCTTAACCTTTTTGTCTCTGTTTTCAGGTGGATGAGGTACCCCATCCATTCACCAGTGTCAAGGAGTACGAGGCTTCACTCCGTGCA
>NW_007511064.1:0-247 GCF_000475195.1 Diaphorina citri
TTCCAGACAAGACTCAGGGACGATATTAGTTTTCAGGGGCGAAGCCAAGGGAGCGCGAAGCGCGACCTCATGCTCACCGCGCGAAGCCCCCGGGAGCGCGCAGCGCGACCGTAAATAAGGGAGCGCGAAGTGCGACCCCAAGCACAACCCCGCGAAGCCCACGGGAGCGCGCAGCGCGACCGTAAACAAGGGAGCGCGAAGCGCGACCCCCTGCCTAACCCCGCGAAGCCCCCGGGAGCGCGCAGCG
>NW_007511065.1:0-247 GCF_000475195.1 Diaphorina citri
AAAATGGTAACCATTCCTTGGTTCTCCTTTCAAAGCTGACCCACAGAACTTATAGGTACAGGGTAAACGCGAAAAATGTTACCAAAATTTTCCTCTGAAAAACGTGGATGCTCCAAATTTTCGAAGTCTGGCCTACCATACAGGAGAAACATAAAGCTTGACGGTAGGGGAGGGGGTGGCCGGGCCCTCGACCGCAATTTTTCGGAGTCTGACTACACACTACAATAAAGGAGAAAAATGGAGCTCA
>NW_007511066.1:0-247 GCF_000475195.1 Diaphorina citri
TTTTTTGGAGGCCCTTTTTTTCCCGAGGATTAAAAGCTTCACCTTCTTTTTAGAAAACGTTTATTTTGGGGTTAGGTTGTTAGGTGTCTATACTGTGTGGCCCCTCCAAAAAGTATTGTGAACAAACGAATTGAGCATCATTAAGTTTTCTGATTGAATAGTAAGTAAGTAAGTAATAGCCTTTATTTGTACAGTAAAATATTGACACATATCTTAAAATAATAACTAAATATTAAAGTACAAAATC
>NW_007511067.1:0-247 GCF_000475195.1 Diaphorina citri
GACCTCAGATTTGGATTTTTCACTACTTTTTACATAGGAATTGACCATTTATTAATAATTTTTACCCATTTGCAACTCCTCCATTGTTTCCAAGTTAACCCTCTGCAGCACTCCCTGCTCCAAAAAATCATTAATTAAGCCTTTTATTCCCCCCGTTCGGTTTCAATTTTTTTCCTGTTCAATAAAAAAAATCCTTTCCCTTTAACCCTTTGCGACACTCGCTGAAAAAAAAAATATTCATTAACCC
>NW_007511068.1:0-247 GCF_000475195.1 Diaphorina citri
AGCGTTCACTACAGCTGGATTGCCATGGGTTTTCCAGTCAGTCTTATTGACCGGTTTCCTGAGTTGGGAGAACGAATAGTTGGTGCCAAATCTGGTTAGATTGAGGACGGCTTCGAGATAGTTGGTGGGCTCCACCTGGAATCGAAGTGACCATTAGTAACCAAAGAGGACCTGCCTTGGTGGTGTAGTGGTCAAGGCGCTCGCCTGGTAAACAGGAGGGCGTGGGTTCAATCCCAGCCGAGGTATG
>NW_007511069.1:0-247 GCF_000475195.1 Diaphorina citri
TACCAGGAAATTTTCAAGCCCTATTTACCAATTAGGTATCAAGTTCTCTTGTTAAATACTAAATAGAACTTGATAGAAGTTCATTTTCCAGGAAAAAGATTAAGCTCTCTCCTTTCTCTTTCTCTCTCTCTCTAGCTCTCTCTCTCTTTTACTATACCTACATCTACAACAATTTCTCTTTAAACAATACCGCGAAAAGGATTTTCCAAAGAAATGTTAACTCAGGAGAATAGAAAACAATGAGAAA
>NW_007511070.1:0-247 GCF_000475195.1 Diaphorina citri
ACCCTACGACATTTCTTCCATCCTGGTCTTTCGACAGATCGTTGAGTGTATACGCAATATTTGCAGAAATTTCACCTAACGAGGCCTGAAATCAGCGCAAATATCGGTCGTATGGATTTGAAATTTGTGCAAATAGCACGCGATCTGTCGAAGACCAAGTTTAGGGGACCTATACGTTACGTTTGTACCGGGCTTTAACGGATCAAATTTGAACGCCGATCTGACGAAAGATCAGGTTGGAGGACCA
>NW_007511071.1:0-247 GCF_000475195.1 Diaphorina citri
TGAGCGAAATAGTGATATGGATTTACTGAATCGTACTCTTTGGATCAGGGAGTCTGTTATAAAAAGCCAATTCCAGCAACTAATTTGTGGGCAAAATCAAAGTCATTCATCAAAACTCGTCGAAGATAAACCTATCGAAAAACCCTCTTGTCATTGATTTCACCAAATTGCCCAACCTCAATGACTTTTCTCATGGCCGTTATTTCAGAACGCCCAATTCAGGTGACCTGAGATCTCGCGAAGACCT
>NW_007511072.1:0-247 GCF_000475195.1 Diaphorina citri
ATAAAATACAAAAAATGGACGAAATGGAAAAATTTTCACTTTTTTCCAACATTGCCACAAAATAAAATACGCGTAAAGAGACCCATCTAGGTCCGCGAATCATCCAATAAAATATAATTTTGAATGTAGGTTCTATTTGTGTTTGTCTATCCTTGACCTATTGAACTTGCTCATTTGATAAATTCTATGATACCTAATTCTATGTTAATAGCTAACTACGGGGCATTCTACAGGGTACCTACCAACG
>NW_007511073.1:0-247 GCF_000475195.1 Diaphorina citri
TCCTCTTTTTCCTCCTCTTCCTTCTCTTTTTTCTTCTTCTTCTCTCCTCCTTCGTTTTCTTGTTAAGGTGACTGGGTGACCATATCCATTTCTGCCGATTTTATGTTTGTCGACGAGTGTTTCACCGCCATTTTTTTTTCTCTCGTAGCAATGAAACAACGGCTACATCAGACTCTTGTGGTCTGTGTCGTAGCATATCTCCATCATGCTATTCTTCTACGTTCCGATAACCACACAATCATATTGT
>NW_007511074.1:0-247 GCF_000475195.1 Diaphorina citri
CTGACAGACCAAATCATTCAGACCCGGATCTGTCAGACAGTCTGAAAGTGTGTGGCGAGCATGAGGCCGTTGAGCATAATCTATTCTTATAGGACACCCTAGGGCCCTAGGTCTCTCACAATTTAGATTGAAGTTTTGGATAAGTTCTAATAACTAGGTACCTATCTTCTACATCTCTACCTACAAAACTACCTACTACCTAACTGAGATACTAAACGAAAGAAGGCTCGAAACATTCAACCTAAAC
>NW_007511075.1:0-247 GCF_000475195.1 Diaphorina citri
GTTTCTATCCACAGAATCAAAGGCCTTGGAGATATCGATGAAGGCAATACATAAGGGAGAGTTTTGTTCCTTTGATTTGTCTACCAATTGCCTCGCTGTAAAGACCATATCTATTGTCAATCTTTTTCCGCGAAAACCACATTGTGTATCCTTGAGAAGTGAGTCAATATATGGGTAAAGGCGGTTGTAGATTATTCTCGCCAGGATTTTGCTTGGTACTGATAGCAAAGATATCCCTCTGTAGTTC
>NW_007511076.1:0-247 GCF_000475195.1 Diaphorina citri
CTTTCCACTTTGTCAATATCTCCCTCTACCTCTCTTCCTCCTTACTTCCCACTTTTCCTATTTCCTTGTCTCCTTCGCTTTTATCGACATACAGGGTGTCTAAAAGTCAATGTACCTACCAAACGTACGAGTAGCCAAAAGGGTGGATTCGAGATTCAAGTATCCGGACTCATAGTGGGTGGCCTAACGTCACAATTTTGGCCAAAAGCTGCATTTATTCAGGAAAGCACCAAATTTGGTATGGACC
>NW_007511077.1:0-247 GCF_000475195.1 Diaphorina citri
TTTTTTTTTTTTTTTTTTTTTTTTTTTTTTTCTTGCCTATCTTGTAGAGTTCTTGCACTTACTCCTCTTTGTGTTTGGGACGGTGATACTATGAAAGAGGGACATACTATAGGATGGGTATGCTACGACACAGACCTGCAAAAGTCGAATGAAGCAGATGTTTCCTCGCCACGAAGTTCTCAATCTTTTCCACTGGAGACAAACTTGTGATACACTCTATATTACGCTTAAGATCGATCGACCTTCG
>NW_007511078.1:0-247 GCF_000475195.1 Diaphorina citri
TACGAACCTCAACAACCTTTCTTGTGACGAACCTAAGAAACAGTTTGACTTCAACATGATTAGGTCAGACCATTTAAACAATGACGAGACATATCGTCTAAAAAATCTCCTTGAATCTTATTCCGACATATTTCACATTGAGGGTAATGATCTGTCAGTCACAAGTGAAATAAAACACGTGATTAGGACCAAAGATGAAATCCCAGTTTACACGAAGACCTATAGGTACCCGGAAGTACATAGGAAA
>NW_007511079.1:0-247 GCF_000475195.1 Diaphorina citri
ACGACTTTCCTTATCCTATTGAATGATGCTTATTTGAGTATTATTTTACCCTGACTTTTACCATATCTCTAACCGTTTGGTCGGTATAGCTGAAAACCGCCAAAAAACGGTCAAAATCCGTACAAAAGCGGTCAAAATACCACCAAGCGCAGCACCTATCTCAACTAATCGTTTTCTGTTGCATCCTTGTCACATTTGTGAACTACATACCAAATTTCAAGTCTTTAGCTCATACCGTTCCCGAGAT
>NW_007511080.1:0-247 GCF_000475195.1 Diaphorina citri
GGCTTAAAGAATGCTATCGAACCAGTGGTATTCCAAAATTGTAGTCATAAAAACAAAAATTAGAAAAATCAAAGTTCCATCCTAAAAAAAATTATAGTCGATTTTTGCTAAAAATCTAACCGTTTTTCTTAAGGATTCATATTTACGCCTTAAGGTTTCTACACGTTACTTTTCATTATTATTCAATCTTAAGATATATGTGATAAAGTAGACAATATTCCACGTCTTTTGGTTAAAGTATCAATTT
>NW_007511081.1:0-247 GCF_000475195.1 Diaphorina citri
TAGTGAGGATGGCCTATTGTACTACAACAATAGAGTAGTAATCCCTGAGGCGTTGAAATCATCAGCCCTCAAATCACTACATAGTGGTCACATGGGCGTCCAGAAAACCATTCTTAGAGCACAAGAAACAATGTACTGGATCAACATCCAGAATGATATTGAATCTTATATCAAAAGATGCCTCACATGTCAAACATACAGAGGACAAAAAATGAAAGAACCACTCAAGCCCATTGAAATAGCAAAC
>NW_007511082.1:0-247 GCF_000475195.1 Diaphorina citri
TCTGAACATTTCCGAGTGAAATACATCATAGTTAGTAGGTAACATAATTGGTTAACTTTCATGTAGCTGGTCCTAACCCGGCATTTTAGGAGGAAAACAGAAAAGGCCAAATACGCCCTTTGTCACTGTTCTCAATTGTCTATTGAAACCAGAAATGATATCTGTTCACTTTAATGTTTCGTTATGGTAATACATAAATTTGAAATTTCCCAGACTTGAAAGAGTTGATAATGTTGATATATTTCAT
>NW_007511083.1:0-247 GCF_000475195.1 Diaphorina citri
CCACCAGAAAGTAATACTTGCAATCGAAATACGAGTGCAAATTTTTTGTCGATGGTGGGATTCGAACCCGGGAACTTCCACATGGCAAGAAAGGCGGAAAGGTACTACCCTGTCTAGTCCTAGCCAAAAGGATGAATTAGATGAATTATCCTAGAGAAGCATGTTATACTTATACTTATATCGTATTCTGACCCTATCATTTTTGCAGTGTCAGGCGCTAACAGCAATCTAATGCCCCAGCAACGAA
>NW_007511084.1:0-247 GCF_000475195.1 Diaphorina citri
AACTTTAGCGACCGTCACGCATTGTGAACGTGCTTTAGCCGTCATTTTAGGTGTGGTTTTAGGTTATAAAATGATACTGTGGGTGGGATGTACAATCTCAAATTAATTTCAGACTTGGCATTTTCACTATTATTTTTATGGCACTCCTTTTTTTTACTTATCTACCTAAATCTAGTTCCTTTTAAATTACCTTTTCTTACTGATTACATCTCATTTGTGTTCGTTTGTTTTAATGCTGCTTTTCACA
>NW_007511085.1:0-247 GCF_000475195.1 Diaphorina citri
GATACCTACAAGTTGAGCAAATTGGTGCCTCCACCACTATCCAGCTTACAATCCACACCAACCCTTAAACTGTGTCATTTCGATTTCGACTAGTTCATCATGATTTCTTGTCACAGAGCCACAAGAAAAAAATTCTGTCTCTTCCAAAAACCACCATCTTTTTTAAGGAATAGGTCGCGTTCACACTATCCCACCGGGAACCACAGGAGGGGCGGGGTAGCCCGTGTATTCGTTATATTTATATTCT
>NW_007511086.1:0-247 GCF_000475195.1 Diaphorina citri
TGAAAAACAGTAGCTATTCACCATAATACCATGAGTCTTATTTACTTTCTAGTGATTTTTAGGATTCATGAAATTTTTTCCTACTGTTTCTTTTTACAGATAAATACAAGCAACGGGAAATCTTTGCTCAAGCTCTGAAGAGAAATAGAAACTTAAACATAAGTAAGTTCCATTTGCCTTTTTCACCTTCTGTTGTTCAGTGTCTTAGTAGATGGGTGTAAGGTTCCACTGAGGCTATATTTGACAG
>NW_007511087.1:0-247 GCF_000475195.1 Diaphorina citri
AGGGAAGACATTGAGTGAAAAAATAGCACTGGAAGATGGTTTAGTAACCGGATCTATTAATAGCCCGAGTTGGTATAACATTTATACTCACGATATTCAATATCTGAAAATATCCAGTCAACTTAAAATGTTTGCTGACGATTCGTGTTTAGTGGCAATTCATAGGAATCTCGACATGGCAGTACAAATGGCACAGCAAGATTTCATTGTTATACAGAAATACTTTTACAACAATGATATTTATATC
>NW_007511088.1:0-247 GCF_000475195.1 Diaphorina citri
TGAAACAGATTTAGATGACAAGATGCTCAGACACTCACCTCTAGAATCATTTGCTCACAACAGTTTACTTGATATGTACAAACCTATGATGGAAGAAGACGAAGAGATCAAAACAAAATCTCAACCAATTTTAAAACCAGAAGTTGCAATGCCCAAAGAAGAAATATCTGGAGTTGGTGAAGCTCAAGTTATAGTTTTACCTGCGGCTTCCAGCAGTCATGAATTACTTTTATCTCCTCACGGTACA
>NW_007511089.1:0-247 GCF_000475195.1 Diaphorina citri
TTTCTGGCCCTGGACATTTGAGAAATTCTAAACCTAACCTCACTTTTCTTGGTACCTCCAGCTAACTTCTTATCATGATTGCCCTGAATGTATTATAGGTAATTATGTTCTGTTGCTCTAACCTGATTAACCCTAGCCTTAGGTATTTAGAAGTCAAGTTCCCAACGACCTGGCGTTCTCCCTAGAAAGGTAATTATCCCAGAGGATAGATTTCTTACCAGTTCAGAAAAGGAACTCTGTTCCTTAG
>NW_007511090.1:0-247 GCF_000475195.1 Diaphorina citri
TTGCAAGGCTATAGTTTTCTTCTGATTTTGAAGCTGTTTTATTATTGATCGGATCTCTCTAATTTCTACTGAAGGATCGAAATATAACAAAAGGGAAAATGCGTAACAAAATTTTCAGTTTGTCAGAGCTCAGGCGTAGGGGCAAACACCCCAAAAAGATGGGTTAAGCTCAGTGGCGTAGCGTGGTCTAAATTCAAGTGTAGGGCGTGTAGGGCTCATGCACAGGTCTACCAAGTCCCATCACAGT
>NW_007511091.1:0-247 GCF_000475195.1 Diaphorina citri
AAGCGCTAGATTATTGAGATATTTGGAAAATCATACCATGCTGCAGTGAGCACCAAAGTGGTGATATAATAATAATAATAACACAAAGAAACGGCATTTATTTATTTAATTTGACTATGTTGCATAATTTGACACTTTTTGGATGCATATAATCCGATGTCTACTTATAACTTATAACATACATAGTAATTTATTAGCTTCTTGTAGTGGTAGTGTTGAACAATTTACGGGTTGTTTTATTAACGTT
>NW_007511092.1:0-247 GCF_000475195.1 Diaphorina citri
TCCTGAAGAAACTTGGAGTGTATTTAGGTTGTCCCTGTGGAAAGAGAGAGGGAGAGGATCATGGGAGGAGGTAGAAAGGAAAGATAAGAGAGGGGAAGAAGCAACGAATAGGACGAGGAGTAGATGAATAAAAGAGGGGAGAAAAGGGAGAGGAAGATATGGGAAGAGAGGACAAGAGCTACAAGGCACCTTCGACGATAAAGTTTTGACTCCATTATCTCGAAGATAAATTTTAATTACCAAGAAT
>NW_007511093.1:0-247 GCF_000475195.1 Diaphorina citri
TCAGGTATATCTGACTATGTGATGCTCATCAGGTATCAGGTTGAAGTGACAGGTACACCTGATCAGGTCACCTAATCAGGTATACAGCAACACCAGCTTAGCTGAAAGGGTTACAAAAACTCTCAATTAATATTATTACTTCATTAATGAGCTAGAATCATAAGCATACTTTTTTTGTTTTTGTTCTATCATGTTATGAGTTCTGAGCTTGATTTATTAATAAATATTATGAAAGCATTTGCTTAAA
>NW_007511094.1:0-247 GCF_000475195.1 Diaphorina citri
TTAGGCGCGATAGGGGGCAAGATTAAGGAAAGGAAAGATCATGACATTATTTCTCTCTCCCTCTGTCTGTCTGTTTCTTTCTCTCTCTCCCTTCCTCTCTCTCCCCCCCTCTCTCTGTCTGTCTTTATCATCTCTCTCCCTCTCCTTCCCACATTCTCTCTCTCTCTCTCACTCACACGCATTAGTCTCTCTACTAACTAAATAATCTCCGAGTTAAAGTTTAGATTCTGAACAATATGCGACAAGC
>NW_007511095.1:0-247 GCF_000475195.1 Diaphorina citri
CACAAGCGTCTAATGTAGCAGTTGTTCCATTGCTACGAAATAAAAACGGCGGTGGAACACTCATCTTTAAAAAAAAAATACCTTTCCAAAAATTCTAAATAATGAAAATAAATATTAGGTACTTAGTTTTTTATTCATATGAAATTTTTTTAACCTAATTGAACAAAAGTGAAACTATCTACGTAGGCGTGTAGTCACTGAACAAAAAAAAGAAAAACTTGTTTTTTTTTTTTTTTTTTTTTTTTTT
>NW_007511096.1:0-247 GCF_000475195.1 Diaphorina citri
TTCCACCAGCATTTCTAGTGGGTTTCTGGCGTGTAAAAATACTGGGTTTTAAGTGTGTAAGAATACTGGGTTCTTAGCGTGTAATATTACAAGGTTTTAAGTGTGAAAAAATACAAGGTTTTAAGTGTGAAAAAATACAAGGTTTTAAGTGTGAAAAAATACAAGGTTCAACGTGTGGAAGAATAGGGGCTTGAATAATACACATGCAATCAAATTCTTTAAAAAAACAATTATTACATCCTGATTC
>NW_007511097.1:0-247 GCF_000475195.1 Diaphorina citri
GTGTTGTGGTTCTGGAGATAGAGCGATCAGTGTGTGAAATGTGAATGAGTGAATGGATCTCGTTCTTATAATATAAGATTCCTCCTACTCATCCATTCTCTTACTGTTGCTTCAGGTACCTACCTACATACATACATACCTCGCACTTACCTACCTACGTTTGAATATTTCGCATCAGGGATTTAAGACGTAGCGTCGACGCTAAAGGAGGGGAAGTGGAATGAAAAACACGCGTCACTTCACGTCG
>NW_007511098.1:0-247 GCF_000475195.1 Diaphorina citri
TGTGTTTTTGATAACTAAGTTTTTTAAAATTAGAGACCAAAATTTTCGCCTGTGGCCATAAAAATTTCAATTTCGTTAGTTCTGGTTTCTATAAATTGTAGGTCACAATTTTCAAAAACTTCGCCTGCGGCGCTGCTCATTTCCCCTTTTTTGTGTTAACCTTCATCCTCCCAGGATATGTGAATGTGTAGACTGTATAATGACAAACTTCAGGTTCATGCTTTTTAAAAAAATTCTCCTGCGGAGC
>NW_007511099.1:0-247 GCF_000475195.1 Diaphorina citri
AGAAAGAGAGAGAGAGAGAGAGAGAGAGAGAGAGAGAGAGAGAGCGAGAGAGCGAGAGAGCGAGAGAGAAATGAAGAGTTTGATTTCATTAGGGTTCTTTCAATAAGAATATTTATTCAGTAAAGCAGTGCTTCTCAAACTGTGTGCCATGAGGTCCCCTTAGGTGTGCCGCGAGATTTGGGATTTTTTTTTAATTTTCATCATGTAATGGAAATAATACAAAACCGATGAGATACAGAAACACCGC